>NW_027038456.1:0-31214 GCF_034236695.1 Oncorhynchus nerka
TGCATCCGGAAAGTTTTCAGACCCCTTGACTTTTTTCACATTTTGTTACTTCCTTATTCTGAAATTGATGAGAACTACAATTTAATCCATCAACACACACATTACCACATGTCAAATGTCAGGTTTTTAAAATGTTTGCAAATGTAATGTTGAAGCCCCTTTGGCAGCGATTACAGCCTCTTCTTGGGTATGAAGCTTGGCACACCTGTATTTGGGGATTTTCTCCCATCCATTCTCTGTCAGGTTGGATGGGGAGTGTCGCTGCACAGCTATTTTCATGTCTCTCCAGAGATGTTCGATTGGGTTCAAGTCCGGGCCTCTGGCTGGGCCACTCAAGGACATTCAGAGACATCCCGAAGCCACTCCTGCATTATCTTGGCTGTGTGCTTAGTGTTGTTGTCCTGTTGGAAGGTGGAACTTCACCTCAGTCTGAGGTCCTGAGTGCTCTGGAGCAGGTTTTTATCAAGTATCTCAATGTTCTTTGCTCCAATCATCTTTCCCTTAATCCTGACTCGTCTCCCAGTCCCTGCCACCACCATGCTTTTCCGTAGGGATGGTATTGGCCAGGTGATGAGCGGTGCCTGGTTTCCTCCAGATGTGATGCTTGGCATTCAGGCCAAAGAGTTCAAACTTAATCAGACCAGAGAATCTTCTTTCTCGTGATCTTCGTCTTTTTGGTGCCTTTTTGCAAACTCCAAGATGGCTGTCATGTGTCTTTTACTGACTCTACCATAAATCCCTGATTGGTGGAGTGCTGCAAAGATGATTGCTGCAGAGATTGTTGTACCTTTTGACGGTTCTTCCACCTCCACAGAAGAACTCAGGAGCTTTGTCAGAGTGATTATCAGGTTCTTTGATCACCTCCCTGACCAAGACCCTTCTCTCCCGATTGCTCAGTTTGGCTGGGCGGCCAGAGTCTTGGTGTTTCAAAACTAATTATATTTAAGAATGTTGGAAGCCAGTGTGTTCTTGGGGACCTTCAATGCTGCAGACATTTTTTTGGTACACTTCCCCAGATCTGTACCTCAACACAAACCTGTCTTGGAGATCTACGGACAATTCCTTTGATCCCATGGTTTTTGCTCTGACATGCACTGTCAACTGTGGGACCTTATATAGACAGGTGTGTGTGCCTTTCCAAATGATGTCCAATCAATTTAATTTACCACAGGTGGACTCCAATCAAGTTGTAGAAACATCTCAAGGATGATCAATGGAAACAGGATGCACCTGAGCTCAACTTCGAGTCTCATAGCAAAGTGTCTGAATTACTTATGTAAATATGGTATTTCTGTTTTTTATTTTGAATACTTTTGCAAACATTTTCAAAAAAACTGTTTTTGTGTTGTCATTATGGGTTTTTGTGTGTAGATTGTTGAGGGAAAAATATTGAATTGATTTTAGAATAAGGCTGTAACGTAACAAAATGTGGAAAAATGGAAGGGGTCTGAATACTTTCTGAATGCACTCACTGCTACGTTATTTTCACAAGTTCCTCTATAAATTGTGACCCAGCCTGTTGCTTGGTTGAATTTTGTAATTCGGACATCACACATCTTAAGCGATCTTGAGTGCTTAGAGAGGAGACTAAAGAAGGGAAATAAGTCAAAATGCCACTTTAAAAAAAAAGTTATATGAAATGAGTCTGTGTAGTTACTAACCCTTGTGATAGTGAGTGGAGGATTATATGAAATGAGTCTGTGTAGTTACTAACCCTTGTGATAGTGAGTGGAGGAGGATATGAAATGAGTCTGTAGTTACTAACCCTTGTGATAGTGAGTGGAGGATTATATGAAATGAGTCTGTGTAGTTACTAACCCTTGTGATAGTGAGTGGAGGAGGATATGAAATGAGTCTGTGTAGTTACTAACCCTTGTGATAGTGAGTGGAGGATTATATGAAATTAGTCTGTGTAGTTACTAACCCTTGTGATAGTGAGTGGAGGAGGATATGAAATGAGTCTGTAGTTACTAACCCTTGTGATAGTGAATGGAGGATGATATGGCTCATAACATTCACTCCTTTTGTCCCTTCTTGACTTCCACTGTTACCAGGGTTGGGGTCAATACCAGATACTTCAGAAAATAGACTGAAATTCCATTTCTCTGCAATGCTTTTAAATTAGGAAAATTTGGAATTGGAATTTGGTTTGCTTTGTGAATTGACTGGAATTTAAATTAAATTGACCCCAACCCTGACTTACCCACTTTTAGAATAGTTTTATTCCCCTTTTGTATTGTACAGCCTACTGATATGAATACATATGTCACCCAGTACAGCCAGAAGAGGACTGGCCACACCTGATATGTGACTAGTTTCAGAAAACTAGGTGTATGTCACACGTCACTACTTCACAGTAGAGCTTTTTGAACGCAAACTTTTTTTTAAAATCAAAATGTGTTTTTTGTCAGAAATGCCTTTTGGAACATGTGAACTTTCATGTGCCTTAATAACAAACTTGTATGCCATCTGTAAATACAAATAAAGTAAAACGATTCTGAGCCTAGTTGGTTTAGCCACAGATAAAGCCAGCAACCTTTCAGCTAGCCATCATTGGCTGAGATAATGAGTGGGCTGGACATGCCTAGAGATTCGTTGAGATTGGTCTGCCATATAGCACTTCTGTCTATTTGACCTGGTCAGTATGTGTAGGTAATCCTGTCTAATGCGGCTTTAAAGAATATATATTTCGTAGTGTAACTCCCCACTTTCTGGAGGACCGAGTTTTGAAATCAGTGGAATTAGAGTATGATAGGTAAGGAAAACACCTGTCTCTGGATTACATCTTCAAACTAAGGGTAACGATGACATCAGTGAGAGAGGGAGAAGCGTCCATCCATGTATACGGACGGGTAAGATAGTCTAGCTAGCTACATTTTCAGATATTACACGTTTCTAATTTTGTCAAAGTCGTTTTAATTTCAAGTTAAAGTGTACTGTTAGCTAGCTGGCTAACGTTAGCTTGGGTGCTTGACTACTGCTGTTAGGTCAGCTAGCTAACGTTGTGATCTGTGTAGTGATATTATTCATATCTCAGAGAAATTTGCGTTGCTAGTTATAGCCTAATGTTAGCTGGCTAATATTGAACCTGGTTTGTTAGCTACCAGCAGATTCATGCAGGTTACTAACGGCAAGAGTTGTGACTATGGTTCATTGTTTAGCTAGCTAGCTACATGTCTTAACAAAAGACTCCACTTTGCAAGTAACCATTTCAGTAGAATGTTTATGTCACTACAACAACTATTGATAGACGTAGCTGGTACATTCGCTCTGGCTATCTACTCAGATTTCAGAGCACTCTCGTCTGAGTGTGCAAGAGCGCAGAATAAATGATGAATTTACGAACGCTCAACAGCCATTGAATATGGCCTTGGCCGTAAAAGTTGACAAAAAAGCATAAATTGTTGCCAACAGCACAGGGTGTGAACAATACTGAATGGGTGTAGACAAAGAGGTCTGCAGTAGGTGTACCAAAACATTCAAAGGCCATTTTCTCAAAAGTGAGGTTACAAGTTTGTCAACTTTTAAAACAGAATTACTTTCCCTATTGTTCCTCAACTGTAGTGTATGATATACCATTTTCCAGCTCTGAGTCTCTACTTTTATCCAATGTAAAAAAAAAAAAAACACAATTTCAAATGTTGCTACATTAGATCGAGCCGGTCGGTCACATATGAATACATATGTCACCTGGTACAGCCAGAAGAGGACTGGCCACCCCTCAGAGCCTGATTCCTCTCTAGGTTTCTTCCTATGTTACTGAGTTTTTCCTTTGCCACTGCACTTCTGCATTGCTTGCTCTTTGGGGTTTTAGGCTGAGTTTCTGTTCAACACTTTGAAAACTGTTCATTTAAAAAAGGCTTCATAAAAAAAACAATTGATCAATATCACAACTGAGTTGGGATTGACATGTATGTCACACAAACTGACTGGTTGTTCTGATGTTGTTCACACAGGGGACCATGTTGAGACATTCTCTACATCCAGAGAGCAACAGCAGGAAGATCACAGAGCTAAGAGGTCTCACCACTGCCCACATTGTGAGGAGATTTTCCCAATTCTATCAAAGCTAAAAATACATCTAAAAATACACACAGGAGAGAAGCCTTACTCCTGCTCCGACTGTGGGGGGAGATTCTCCCGATTGGATACCTTAAAATGTCACCACCGAATACATACAGGAGAGAAGCCTTACTCCTGCTTTGACTGTGATAAATGCTTTAAAACATCAACTGAGCTAAAATCTCATCAGCGAAGACACACAGGAGAGAAGCCTTACTCCTGCTCTGACTGTGCAGAGAGTTTCTCCAGATTGGATACCTTAAAATGTCACCAACAAATGCATACAGGAGTGAAGCCTTACTCCTGCTCTGAATGTGGAAAGAGTTTCTCTCAACAGGGCAACTTAAAAACACACCAGCGTATACATAAAGGAGAGAAGCCTTACTCCTGCTCTGACTGTGGGAAAGGCTTTAAAACATCAACTGAGCTAAAATCTCACCAGAGAACTCACACAGGAGAGAAGCCTCACTACTGCTCTGACTGTGGGGCGAGTTTCTCTCAATTGAGCAATTTAAGAAGACACCAACGTATACATAAAGGAGAGAAGCCTTACCACTGCTCTGACTGTGGGACGAGTTTCTCTCAATTGAGCAACTTAAAAATGCACCAACGCATACATAAAGGAGAAAAGTTCTCTCAGACCAGCTAAGATTAAAGTCACTCCATCACTTAATTCTCATTTGATAAAGGAAGTGGTAACAGTGAATTTGATCAAATGAAGAAAGCGTAGAACACTCGATTGAAATCCAATTGTTTCTCAATGTGAGAGAACTGTGTAGAGGAAAAGGAGTGTTATAGAATGTTAACCTCTCTTTACTTTACTGATCAGTGTGCACCTTGTCAGTTTTGGTGTGTTTTGTTAGATTCTACTGTAAACATGTTGAGATTACCTGGATCTTCCCTTAGCGTTGAAAACCCTCTGAGGGATCACTTGGTAAAACAATGCAGTGTGATGGTTGACTGGGTGGTACGGCTTCCTTCTGCAGTTTTCTGTTGGAATGAGTTAGTAGACCAAACATGTATCAGATAGAGATGGGGTGATGATCAGTTTTCACCACTAGTTTGGGTATATTATTTTTGCTATTAATCAACTTTGTTTAATGATAAACAGGCTTTGAAACATCGACACTGAAAAAAAATGTATAAATGCAACATGTTTTTATTTTTTATTTAACCTTTATTTAACCAGGAAGGCTAGTTGAGAACAAGTTCTCATTTGCAACTGCGACCTGGCAGACCTGGCAACATGTGAAGTGTTGGTCCCATGTTTCAAGACCAGAAATGTTCCATATGCACAAAAAGGGTATTTCTCTCAAATTCTGTGCTCAAAATTGTTTCCATCCCTGTTAGTTAGCATGTTTTCTTTGCCAATATAATCCATCCATCTGACAGATGTGGCATATCAAGAAGCTGATTAAACAGCATGATCATTACACAGGTGAACCTTGTGCTGGGAATAATACAAGGACAGCCTAAAATGTGCAGTTTTGTCACACAACCCAATGCCACAGATGTCTCATGTTTTAAGGGAATGTGCAATTGGCATGCTGACTGTAGGAATACCCACCAGAGCTGTTGCCAGATAATTGAATGTTAATTTCCCTACAATAAGCTGCCTCCAACATTGTTTTAGAGAATTTGGCAGTACCTCCAACTGGCCTCAACCGCAGACCATGTGTATGGTGTTGTGTGGGCGAGCGGTTTGCTGATGTGAATGTTGTGAACAGAGTGCCCCATGGTGGCAGTGAGGTTATGGTATTGTTAGGCATAAACTACGGACAACAAACACAATTTTTGTGCCATTCATCCGCCGCCATCACCTCATGTTTCAGCATGATATAATGCAGCTTTGTGAGGCTCATTTGAACTTGTTGAATTTCTGGGATCTTTTATTTCAACTTCATGAAACATTGGACCAACACTTTACATTGCGTTGCGTTTATATTTTGTAGATTTGTTATTTTAGTCATTGATAATTAATGTATTTGGATAACTGTAGTGAACTTAATTGATCTACTAATGAAAAATAAATGTTCTACATTAATTTGTGCTGGTCAGTCTTTGTTTTTGGGGGGTTTCTATACTGTAAATGTTCATTTGTTTTATTTCTTAAAATTCAAAATGTATATTTCTATCTCCTAAAAACATGTCACTACACCTCTACACGTCACCATGGGGACAAGCCAATATGCCAGCCACCAGTATTCTCACTAATGCATATGTAATGGTTTAAAAACCTTAAACCTATTAAGTCATCTATGATTTTCATGGAGACTTCAAATGGATCTCCCAGGTATCTAGATGGATCCTACACATCACCATGGAGACTTCAAACGGATCTCCCAGGTATCTAGATGGATCCTACACATCACCATGGAGACTTCAAACGGATCTCCCAGGTATCTAGATGGATCCTACAAATCACCATGGAGACTTCAAACGGATCTCCCAGGTATCTAGATGGATCCTACACATCACCATGGAGACTTCAAACGGATCTCCCAGGTATCTAAATGGATCCAAAGAACAGTCAGAAGTAGGCTTGGATTTACTCCACGACCACTTCTTTAGTTTCCCCTTTTATTCCTTCTCTCTCGTCTCTCTCGTCTCCACTCGACACGCCATCAAACAACACATCCCCTCCGCCATCTTCTAGCCTTCCTGAGTCTGCCTCTCCGTCTTTCTCCCAATGAATGGCCTGATGTCTCCCTGTCTCTGTGGACGCAAGGCCGAACACGCATCGCACACTGCATGCCTCTTTCCCTCCAGGCAAAAAAAAAGTTTCAAATTCTCGCTGAAGTTTCTAGCCACAAGCATAAACTACCTAGCTGGCTTTTTCGATGATATCATGGGGGTCTGCAAACAAACGTTTAAGGTGCATTCTGCCACCTGTGCAGGAGTGTGAGATCATTTATGGTCTGCATATTTTTTTTCTGTAAAATAATTATTTAAATCAACAAATCCCTACTAACTTCTACCACATCCTCCCGCCAAAACTCTCCCCAGCCCTCCAACCCCATTAAACTGCATCTATATCATGCTGAAACAGTCCACCCTTAGGATTGTCAACATATGTTACCCATAAAAACTTTGAATATAGAAGGTTGTGTAGGAACTAGAATATTTCAGTGATATTTCTACTGTGTGTGGCTTTGACAGATCCCATGGGATGATCAACATGTTCTTTGCCATGTTATAGCCCTATTCGGACAGGCGTTTCTAGAGACTTTCAGGCATTACTAGAGACGTTCTTTTTGTAATTATTAACCAAGCATGTGTGTTATCCCAGAGGACGATTCACACAAGATTTGTTTTTCCAAATTGCCACCGTTTTATTGACTCTTATGACAGAAGCCCGATGTTTGGTTCTGACTGTCTGCCTGTGCCCCTCCCATATCTTTCTCTCCCTCGCTAGCTCGCTCTTTATTTGCTGTGAAAGATGCTACAGTTTTTGTTCTCAAAGTAATAGACTACGGAAAATAGTTTCCTCTGATGCAAAAATATAGAATTTTACCCAGAAATGGGAATCGACTCCCACCACTAAGCACTAGATCTGTGCTGTGAAAACAAAAGGTTTTGTGTCCGTTTCAAATGTATTAGTACAGGTATGTAATAGCACGTTTCAATTGACTAATATCGAAATAACATGCTAGGTTGAAAATCCATCAAGGTATTATGCTTAATCTTCACCTTTAATAATAATTAAGCTTTTGCAATAGCATTTTGACTTTCAACAGTTCAGTATCTCTAATGAAAAGTTGAGAGTCCTCAACATAATGGCAAATGGGATCCTTTATAGCAAAGATCCACCCCCTCATAGACGACATGACAAAACACAGGTCTTAGGAACTTACACAAAGAAAAAACCTTACTTCAGAAAGAATATCCCATCAGACATGGGCTTCTTAGTTCAGTTTGGTCTCCTAAAAAAAGCTCTTATTCGTCCTTGGTACAAAATGGAATAATTATACCCTTGATAATATCAAATTGACATTTAGATTCCACTCTGACAAACCTTATAACTAGGTCAACAAAGAGGGATTAGAATGATTCCAAAATTATCCTTTCTGATGAGAAAAGTAGTGGAGTTTTACACAGAAAAGATATGTTTAAACATGATGACCCCTTGATCTGTCTAGCCCATGCAAAAACATAGAACAGACTGTCTGCAGCTATAGTACAACAAAATACATTCTTATGAGAAATAACTCATAAGCATATCATGAAAATAAAACATCTTATCTATGTTACCCAACTAATTCTGATCATTCCACAACAGTGTGTGCCCAGGAAAATACCAAAGAACAATTAAAACTGTGTTTGGACCGACCTGGCTAGGCCTCTGAGGAATTTATGATGGCATAGCGAGTACTTCTCAAGTTTCCCTAATCTCGGGGGAATGGAACTGTCGGCTGGGTAGTGATACACAGTGGTGAGACCTACGGAGAAGGATAAAACTCACCTACTGTTTGTGTGGAAGTATGTGCGTAGGATACCTACTGTTTGTGTGGAAGTATGTGCGTAGGATACCTACTGTTTGTGTGGAAGTATGTGAGTAGGTTACCTACTGTTTGTGTGGAAGTATGTGCGTAGGATACCTACTGTTTGTGTGGAAGTATGTGCGTAGGATACCTACTGTTTGTGTGTGCTGTTTGTAGGATACCTACTGTAGGTTGTTTGTGTGGAAGTATGTGAGTAGGATACCTACTGTTTGTGTGGAAGTATGTGCGTAGGATACCTACTGATACCTACTGTTTGTGTGGAAGTATGTGAGTAGGATACCTACTGTTTGTGTGGAAGTATGTGCGTAGGATACCTACTGTTTGTGTGGAAGTATGTGCGTAGGATACCTACTGTTTGTGTGGAAGTATGTGCGTAGGATACCTACCTGATACCTACTGTTTGTGTGGAAGTATGTGCGTAGGATACCTACTGTTTGTGTGGAAGTATGTGCGTAGGATACCTACTGTTTGTGTGGAAGTATGTGCGTAGGATACCTACTGTTTGTGTGGAAGTATGTGCGTAGGATACCTACTGTTTGTGTGGAAGTATGTGCGTAGGATACCTACTGTTTGTGTGGAAGTATGTGCGTAGGATACCTACTGTTTGTGTGTAAGTATGTGCGTAGGATACCTACTGTTTGTGTGTAAGTATGTGCGTAGGATACCTACTGTTTGTGTGGAAGTCTGTGCAATACAATGGATGTCTTTGTATAATGGACTTTAGAACGTTCTCTGAATAAACTGTAGTATCTTTTTGCATAAGCTGAGTCTTTGACTAATTATTATTAAACCCAAGGTCTTACAGATCTCGGGGATTGGTCAGAGTTATTGATTGTCAGTTATTATCATTGGAATTGAACATTCTCGTGACAGCTTGTAAAATGGCGACGTCCACTCTGAGTCAACGGACTTCAGTGCAGGCATTGCGGTTGCATCAGAGACAATTTCACGGTTGCTTTTCTGTTTTGAAGCTGGATGTAATGCTTATCAGGCTACCCTGGGGTGGCAGGGTAGCCTAGTGATTAGAGCATTGGACTAGTAACCGAAAGGTTGCAAGTTCAAATCCCCGAGCTGACAAGGTACAAAATCTGTCGTTCTGCCCTTGAACAGGCAGTTAACCTAGGCCGTCATTGAAAATAAGAATTTGTTCTTAACTGACTTGCCTATTTAAAAATAAACATGTGTAGTAATTTTCAGACACATTCAGTTGTTTCTGTCTTCTCTATATTTGTTACTATGGTGTGAATGGGAAATACAATTGTTTTATGCTAGCGAAATCACATTTTACTGGTCACATGGGCCAAATACAACTGGTAGACTTTAGGGAAAGGGCGATACCTAGTCAGTTGAACAACTGAACGCCTTCAACTGAAATGTTTTCCGCATTTACTTTACAGTGAAATACCTACTTACGAGCCCATTCCCAACAATGCATAGTAATACAATTTAAGGCAAATATTTTCTAAATAAAGTACAAGTAGCACAATAAAAACAACGAGTCTATGTACAAGGAGTACCAGTACCGAGTCAATACAGTATGTACATGTAGGTAGGAGTAAAAGTGACTAGGCAATCAGGATATATAATAATCCGAGAAGCAGCTGTGTGTTCATGTGTGGAGTCAATATGTGTTTGTATGTGTGGAGTGTCAGTGTAGTTTGTGTGTGCAAAATAATTCATTGTAATTGAGACATAACTAATAAAGGGGATCAATGTAAATAGTCTGGTTAGCCATTTGATGAACTATAAAGCTGTCCTATGGCTTGTGGGTAGAAGCTTTTCAGGAGCCTCTTGGACCTAGACTTGGCGCTCCGGTACCACTTGCCTTGCGGTAGCAGAGAGAGCAGTCTATGACTTGGTTGGCTGGAGTATTTGACTTTTTTTGGGTGGAGGGCTAATTGTTACCCCCCACTTTTCTCCCCAATTTCGTGATTACGATCTTGTCTCCCCAGCGGGCTCTGGAGAGGCAAAGGTCGAGTCATGTGTCCTCCAAAACATGATCCGCCAAGCCGCGCTTCTTAACATCCTCTCACTTAACCCGGAAGCCAGCTGCACCAATGTGTCTGAGAAACACAGTTCAACTCACGACCGAAGTCAGCCTGCAGGCGCCCGGTCTGCCACTAGGGGCTAGAGCTCGATGAGGCAAGTAAAGCCCACCCGGCCAAACCCTCCCATATCCCGGACGACGCTGGGCCAATTTTGCGCCGCACTACGGGACTCCCTGTCACAGCTCGATCGAACCCCAGGCTGTAGTGACGTTGCAACACTACAGTGCCGTAGACCTCTGCGCCACTCAGAAGGCCCTTGTTTGACCCTTTTTTTTGTGCCTTCCTCTGAAACCGCCTGGTGTCGAGTTGCTGGATGGCAGGGACATCGGCACCAGTGATGTACTGGGCCCTACGCACTACCCTCTGTAGCGCCATGCAGAGCAGTTGCCATATTAGGCAGTGATGCAGCCAGTCAAGATCCTCTCAATGGTGTGCTGTAGAACCTTTTTGAGAGATCTGAGGGCCCATTCCGCAAATGTTCAGCCTCCTGAGGGGGAAAAGGCGTTGTCGTGCCCTCTTCACGACTGTTGGTGTGTTTGGACCATGATAGGTCCTTAGTGACGTGGACATGGAGGAATTGGATGCTCTCGACCCGCTCCACTATGTCCCTGTAAAATGTGAATGGGGGGCGTGTTCAGCCCTCCGTTTCCTTTGGTCCTCGATAAGCTCCTTATGAACATCATTCTTACTGTTCCTAGGCCGTCATTGAAAATAATAATTTGTTCTTAACTGACTTGCCTAGTGAAATAAAGGTAAAATAAATCTAAAGTGTTGGTCCCATGTTTCATGAGCTGAAATAAAAGATCCCAGAAATGTTCCAAAAAGTTTATTTCTCTCAAATGTTGTACAAAAAATGTGCTTACAGCCCTGTTAGTGAGCATTTCTCCTTTGCCAAGATAATCAATTTCCCTGACAGGTGTGGCATATCAAGAAGCTGATTAAACAGCATGATCATTAAACAGGTGTACTTTGTGCTGGGGACAACAAAAGGCTGCTCTAAAATGTGACGTTTTGTCACACAACCCAATGCTACAGATGTCTCAAGTTTTGAGCGTGCGCGCAATTAGCATGCTGACTGCAGGAATGTCCACCAGAGCTGTTGCTAGAGAATTTAGGGTTCATTTCTCTACCATAAGCAGCCAAATTTGGCAGTGTGTTCAACTGGCCTTACAACCACCCCAATACAGGGCCTCCACATCCGGCTTCTTCACCTACGGGATCGTCTGAGACCATCCACCCGGACAGCTGATGAAAGTGAGGAGTACTTCTGTCTGTACTAAAGCCCTTTTTGTGGGAACAACTCATTCTGATTTTGCTGGGTCTGGCTCCTCAGTGGTTGTTCCCTCCCAGGCCCACCCATGTCTGCACCCCTGCCGAGTCATGTGACATTCATTTGATTTGGCCCTAATGAATTTATTTCCTTATACGAACTGTAACTCAGTAAAATTGTTGCATATTGCATTTATATTTTTGTTCAGTATACTGTGGTGAAATCAGAATTGGCTAAGTAACGTAGATAAATGAAGATGACTTATCTGCAGAATATGCTTAAACTGTTAACTCTTGTTATTAGAATGTCTCCTTTGGGAGTCTGGTGTTGGCAACTGCTCTTCCTCCCTCATATGGGCCCCAGTCACCTGAGGTCAGGCTTGTCTATCACATGTCCCTGTTGCTATGCAGAATATCAGAAAGAGAACAGGGAAAAGGAGGTCAGAAGGAAACATTATTTCTATATGTGAATGTGGAATGTTTTTACCTATTGCAAACCATGTGAAGGGATGAGTAATGGGAACCAAGCACTTGTCTCCACAATGTCTGTGCATCAGTCACACCCTCCTAGCAAGGTGGAAACTAAGTAACAACAAGTGTCTGTGTGTCAGTCACACCCTCCTAGCAAGGTGGAAACTAAGTAACAACAAGTGTCTGTGTGTCAGTCACACCCTCCTAGCAAGGTGGAAACTAAGTAACAACAAGTGTCTGTGTGTCAGTCACACCCTCCTAGCAAGGTGGAAACTAAGTAACAACAAGTGTCTGTGTCAGTCACACCCTCCTAGCAAGGTGGAAACTAAGTAACAACAAGTGTCTGTGTGTCAGTCACACCCTCCTAGCAAGGTGGAAACTAAGTAACAACAAGTGTTTGTGGGTCAGTCACACCCTCCTAGCAAGGTGGAAACTAAGTAACAACAAGTGTCTGTGCGTCAGTCACACCCTCCTAGCAAGGTGGAAACTAAGTAACAACAAGTGTCTGTGCGTCAGTCACACCCTCCTAGCAAGGTGGAAACTAAGTAACAACAAGTGTCTGTGCGTCAGTCACACCCTCCTAGCAAGGTGGAAACTAAGTAACAACAAGTGTCCTTAAGTTCTTAGTACTGAACAAAACAACAAGTTCCTTGTATTTGGGGCCTAAGGTCTGGAATAGGATGTGTGGGGTTAGTGTCTGGAACAGGATGTGTGGGGTTAGTGTCTGGAACAGGATGTGTGGGGTTAGTGTCTGGAACAGGATGTGTGGGGTTAGTGTCTGGAACCATTGTATGTCATCTCGGAGGTTGCACCTATCCTGACCTATCCTGAGATAGTACATAACCCAGTGGCTCACTCCACTCAGTGAGAACTCACTCTGTCCATTTGTGTTTGATTATTAATAAATTAATAAAGATTTAGTTTAAGTATAATTCTGACTTGTGTGATAAGTTTCTCTCATTTTATATTATTTAAAATATCTACCACAATACTTAGTTCCTATTTGATTACTTGATCATTTTTTAAATTTCTTAAAGTCCTCTAACGTAACGTAGCAGACGTAAAAGCATCCATCTAGAGATCACACGTACCACATATTGTAGTTCCTGACTTGATTTAACTCGTTAAAGATTTGATTTATCTCTAGAGAAATGGCCGTTGGGCTCAGAGAAAAAAAAACGGAACTAAATCGAATTCAAGCAATTGAAACGACGTCAGTCAATTAGTTGTTTTAATAACCCCCAAAAATTGGAAATGTTGGTTAATCGATAAATAATACAGTGAAGACCAGGTTATTCAGGAAAATAGTACATAGTGCTGCCTAAAACATACTGCAACCTGGTACGAAATGGTTTTTGAGTCGTTTATTAATTTATGTCAATTTAAGTGCACTTACATTGTGTAATTTAAAGTGTGCATGTGTCTGTGATTTAATTAATATTTTACCTTCAATGTTTAGCTGCCTGATCTGTTGAAATTAGATAATTGTACAATAAAAAATAGAATATATTTTTAGACTCAAAGAAAGTTCCAGAACTGTCAAGACAATAACTCCTTGTTCCAACTTCCCACTGTGCATGAAAAGTTGCAGTAGAACTGTTTCATGAGGAACTATTTGTCGTCCTTAACGTAGGAGACACTGCTAGCTAGCCAACAGCTAGCCAACGTCTACCGAATAGAACTTCCTCACTCAACAACCCGGTCGCATTCCGCTTCGCTCCACAGGTAGTATCACATTTTCATTTCATTTCATTACAGTACAACGGTTTGATTTGTTTGATCGTAGCTAGCTACATAGTTAGCTACATAGCCGTCTTTGTATCAAAGATAATTGTGTAGTCTAGAGCGATTTTCTAGGTTAGCTAGCCAGCTATTGTCGTTCTTTTAACGCAACGTAACGTAATCAACACTGCTAGCTAGCCAGCTAGCCCCCGAATAGCAGCACTGTAGAAACTATCACATTAATCATTTTAGTCAATAAGATTCTTGCTACGTAAGCTTAACTTTCTGAACATTCGAGACGTGTAGTCCACTTGTCATTCAATCTCCTTTGCATTAGCGTAGCCTCTTCTGTAGCCTGTCAACTATGTGTCTGTCTATCCCTGTTCTCTCCTCTCTGCACAGACCATACAAATGCTCCACACCGCGTGGCGCGGCCACCTAATCTGGTGGTCCCAGCGCGCACGACCCACGTGGAGTTCCAGGTCTCCGGTAGCCTCTGGAACTGCCGATCTGCGGCCAACAAGGCAGAGTTCATCTCAGCCTATGCCTCCCTCCAGTCCCTCGACTTCTTGGCACTGACGGAAACATGGATCACCACAGATAACACTGCATTTACATTTACATTTAAGTCATTTAGCAGACGCTCTTATCCAGAAGCGACTTACACATTTTCTGGATTGTCTTTTCTCATTTTGTCTGTCATAGTTGAAGTGTACCTATGATGAAAATTACAGGCCTCTCTCATCTTTTTAAGTGGGAGAACTTGCACAATTGGTGGCTGACTAAATACTTTTTGCCCCACTGTAGATGTCCTAACCAACTTGCAAAAACTAGTTTGTTGGCCTCCCGGGTGGCGCAGTGGTTAAGGGTGCTGTACTGCAGCGCCAGCTGTGCCACCAGAGACTCTGGGTTCGTGCTCTGTCGTAACCGGCCGCGACCGGGAGGTCCGTGGGCGGCGCACATTGGCCTAGCGTCGTCCGGGTTGGGGAGGTTTGGCCGGTAGGGATATCTTTGTCTCATCGCACACCAGCGACTCCTGTGGGGGCCGGGCGCAGTGCGCGCTAACCAAGGTCACTAACCAAGGTCACTACAAAATATCTCAAAAGTTACCTGTAAACTTTGCCAAAACATTTCAAACTACTTTTGTAATACAACTTTAGGTATTTTTAAAAGTTAATAATCGATCAAATTGTAGACGGGACTATCTGTGTTCAATACAGGAAGACAACAAACTAACGGTACCTTTCTGGTCTTGCGCAACTATCAAACAGTACACATAACGTGACACTCATTCAAGATGGCCGTACTTCTTCATTACACAAAGTAATAACCTCAACCAATTTCTAAAGACTGGTGACATCCAGTGGAAGCGGTAAGAACTGCAAATAAGTCCCTTAGAAATCTAGTTTCCCAATGAAAACTCATTGAATAGACAGTGACCTCAAAACAAAACAAAAATCTGAATGGTTTGTCCTCTGGGTTTTGCCTGCTACATAAGTTCTGTTATACTCACAGACATGATTCAAACAGTTTTAGAAACTTCAGAGTGTTTTCTATCCAAATCTACTAATAATATGCATATGTTATATTATGGGGTTGAGTAGCAGGAAGTTGAAATTGGGCACGCTATTTATCCAAAAGTGAAAATGCTGCCCCTATCCCGAAGAAGAGACTCCAACCTAAGTGTATGTAAACTTCCGATTTCAACTGTATAAGTGTGGTTATGTAATAAATGTACATTTATATTGGACAGATACTGTACATAATGTAACACAGCACTGATAAAATAATGAACAATTGCCAAATGTCTGCTATGCCTCTGAGAGGTGATTCTCACTTGTGTCATCTACTGTGAGAACACCGAGGGCACGAGACCGTGTGGTATGCACTTTCTTGGAAACAACAAACACCTATAAGAGATCATGTTCAAAGAAACTGGTGTTAATGGAAAATAAACTCCAGGCTGACTGATGCCATGATGTTTACAGCTTAAACTGAAGAAACTGGCCAGTACAATAAAGTGAACTACCTCTCTGCCAAGCAGTTGGTTGGACAGTGTGGACTTCCAGAATTTGGGGAACCAATAATGGCCACTCTTAAAACATTTGATTTCTCTGGTTGATCTGGATCCTTCACCAGCCATGATATTTCCTTAGCTGAAACAAGAGTTTAGGGGTTGACATCAGAAATATGAGTAAAACATGAGGTACATAAAACAGATCTACAGAATTCAGGGACATAATAATATTCATACTATAGTCTGCACATTCAGTGCGCAGCATTTACATACAGAGCTACTGTACTACCATGCCCGGAGGTAACCCTCTTTTGTTTTCCGAGGCAGTAGCAGAAGTTGTGATTACCGCTGTCGGGCGGAACTGAGGCTGGATAGTGATAAAGACTGTCATCTGTCTCTGCCGCTTTGCCTTTCGCCAGTCTGCCCAAAAACGCATCCGATGTAATAAAACAGACGGGGTGAAGCGAAAACCCTGTCCATTATTGGTCCCTGGACAACGGGCAGCCCATCCTAAACCTTCGTCCGCCCACGTGTTCTCGCACACCCCGAGAGCTTCTGGTCAGCGGGGTGGTGGCACCGGGATCCTCATCTCTCCCAAGTGGTCATTCTCTCTTTCTCCCCTACCCATCTGTCTATCGCCTCCTTTGAATTCCATGCTGTCACAGTTACCAGCCCTTTCAAGCTTAACATCCTTATCATTTATCGCCCTCCAGGTTCCCTCGGAGAGTTCATCAATGAGCTTGATGCCTTGATAAGCTCCTTTCCTGAGGACGGCTCACCTCTCACAGTTCTGGGCGACTTTAACCTCCCCACGTCTACCTTTGACTCATTCCTCTCTGCCTCCTTCTTTCCACTCCTCTCCTCTTTTGACCTCACCCTCTCACCTTCCCCCCCTACTCACAAGGCAGGCAATACGCTCGACCTCATCTTTACTAGATGCTGTTCTTCCACTAACCTCATTGCAATTCCCCTCCAAGTCTCCGACCACTACCTTGTATCCTTTTCCCTCTCGCTCTCATCCAACACTTCCCACACTGCCCCTACTCGGATGGTATCGCGCCGTCCCAACCTTCGCTCTCTCTCCCCCGCTACTCTCTCCTCTTCCATCCTATCATCTCTTCCCTCTGCTCAAACCTTCTCCAACCTATCTCCTGATTCTGCCTCCTCAACCCTCCTCTCCTCCCTTTCTGCATCCTTTGACTCTCTATGTCCCCTATCCTCCAGGCCGGCTCGGTCCTCCCCTCCCGCTCCGTGGCTCGACGACTCATTGCGAGCTCACAGAACAGGGCTCCGGGCAGCCGAGCGGAAATGGAGGAAAACTCGCCTCCCTGCGGACCTGGCATCCTTCACTCCCTCCTCTCTACATTTTCCTCTTCTGTCTCTGCTGCTAAAGACACTTTCTACCACTCTAAATTCCAAGCATCTGCCTCTAACCCTAGGAAGCTCTTTGCCACCTTCTCCTCCCTCCTGAATCCTCCTCCCCCTCCTCCCTCTCTGCAGATGACTTCGTCAACCATTTTGAAAAGAAGGTCGACGACATCCGATCCTCGTTTGCTAAGTCAAACGACACCGCTAGTTCTGCTCACACTGCCCTACCCTGTGCTCTGACCTCTTTCTCCCCTCTCTCTCCAGATGAAATCTCGCGTCTTGTGACGGCCGGCCGCCCAACAACCTGCCCGCTTGACCCTATCCCCTCCTCTCTTCTCCAGACCATTTCCGGAGACCTTCTCCCTTACCTCACCTCGCTCATCAACTCATCCCTGACCGCTGGCTACGTCCCTTCCGTCTTCAAGAGAGCGAGAGTTGCACCCCTTCTGAAAAAACCTACACTCGATCCCTCCGATGTCAACAACTACAGACCAGTATCCCTTCTTTCTTTTCTCTCCAAAACTCTTGAACGTGCCGTCCTTGGCCAGCTCTCCCGCTATCTCTCTCAGAATGACCTTCTTGATCCAAATCAGTCAGGTTTCAAGACTAGTCATTCAACTAAGACTGCTCTTCTCTGTATCACGGAGGCGCTCCGCACTGCTAAAGCTAACTCTCTCCTCTGCTCTCATCCTTCTAGACCTATCGGCTGCCTTCGATACTGTGAACCATCAGATCCTCCTCTCCACCCTCTCCGAGTTGGGCATCTCCGGCGCGGCCCACGCTTGGTTGCGTCCTACCTGACAGGTCGCTCCTACCAGGTGGCGTGGCGAGAATCTGTCTCCTCACCACGCGCTCTCACCACTGGCGTCCCCCAGGGCTCTGTTCTAGGCCCTCTCCTATTCTCGCTATACACCAAGTCAATTGGCTCTGTCATAACCTCACATGGTCTCTCCTATCATTGCTATGCAGACGACACACAATTAATCTTCTCCTTTCCCCCTTCTGATGACCAGGTGGCGAATCGCATCTCTGCATGTCTGGCAGACATATCAGTGTGGATGACGGATCACCACCTCAAGCTGAACCTCGGCAAGACGGAGCTGCTCTTCCTCCCGGGGAAGGACTGCCCGTTCCATGATCACGGTTGACAACTCCATTGTGTCCTCCTCCCAGAGCGCTAAGAACCTTGGCGTGATCCTGGACAACACCCTGTCGTTCTCAACTAACATCAAGGCGGTGGCCCGTTCCTATAGGTTCCTGCTCTACAACATCCGCAGAGTACGACCCTGCCTCACACAGGAAGCGGCGCAGGTCCTAATCCAGGCACTTGTCATCTCCCGTCTGGATTACTGCAACTCGCTGTTGGCTGGGCTCCCTGCCTGTGCCATTAAACCCCTACAACTCATCCAGAACGCCGTAGCCCGTCTGGTGTTCAACCTTCCCAAGTTCTCTCACGTCACCCCGCTCCTCCGCTCCCTCCACTGGCTTCCAGTTGAAGCTCGCATCCGCTACAAGACCATGGTGCTTGACGGAGCTGTGAGGGGAACGGCACCTCAGTACCTCCAGGCTCTGATCAGGCCCTACACCCAAACAAGGGCACTGCGTTCATCCACCTCTGGCCTGCTCGCCTCCCTACCACTGAGGAAGTACAGTTCCCGCTCAGCCCAGTCAAAACTGTTCGCTGCTCTGGCCCCCAATGGTGGAACAAACTCCCTCACGACGCCAAGACAGCGGAGTCAATCACCACCTTCCGGAGACACCTGAAACCCCACCTCTTTAAGGAATACCTAGGATAGGATAAAGTAATCCTTCTCACCCCCCTTAAAAGATTTAGATGCACTATTGTAAAGTGGCTGTTCCACTGGATGTCATAAGGTGAACGCACCAATTTGTAAGTCGCTCTGGATAAGAGCGTCTGCTAAATGACTTAAATGTAATGTAATGAACTGTTTCAATGAGAAGGTAGATGTTATTTCATGCTACTGAGACTTATATGGTTTGACACCAGTATTGTCAGCATGTTTTATTAACTGGGCGATCTGGAGTGATCAGAGAGTAGACTGAAGAAGTGAAGTAGACAAACTGCCAATGTTTTAAAGTTCTATGAAATGAGTCTGTGTAGTGACTAACCCTTGTGATAGTGAGTGGAGTATGATATGAAAATGAGTCTTGTGATAGTGAGTGGAGGATGATATGAAATGAGTCTGTTTAGTGACTAACCCTTGTGATAGTGAGTGGAGGATGATATGAAATGAGTCTGTGTAGTGACTAACCCTTGTGATAGTGAGTGGAGTATGATATGAAATGAGTCTGTGTAGTTACTAACCCTTGTGATAGTGAGTGGAGGATGATATGAAATGAGTCTGTGTAGTGACTAACCCTTGTGATAGTGAGTGGAGGATGATATGGCTCATAATTTTCACTCCTTTTGGCCCATTTTGAACTTCTGACTTATACCCACTTTTAGAATAGTTTTATTCCCATTTTGTATGGTACAGCCTACTGATATGAAGTCATGTATATCTCACCAACTGACTGGTTCTTCTGATGTTGTTCACAGAGGACACTGTGTTGAGACATTCTCTACATCCAGAGAGCAACAGCAGGAAGATCACAGAGCCAAGAGGTCTCACCACTGCCCACACTGTGAGGAGATTTGACAAATTCTATCAAAGCTCAAAATGCACCTAAAAATACACACAGGAGAGTATCCGTATTATTGTACTGACTGTGGGAAGAACTTCACAATATCACAATCTCTGACAGTTCATCAGAGAACACACACAGGAGAGAAGCCTTACTCCTGCTCTGACTGTGGGAAGAGTTTCTCCCGATTGGAAAGCTTAAAATCCCATGAACGTATACATACAGGAGAGAAGCCTTACTACTACTCTGACTGTGGGGAGAGTTTCTCGCAAAAGAGCAGCTTAAAAGTACACCAACGAATACATATAGGAGAGGTGCTTCTACACCTGCATTGCTTGCTGTTTGGGGTTTTAGGCTAGGTTTCTGTACAGCACTTTGAGATATCAGCTGATGTAAGAAGGGCTATATCAATAAATTTGATTGGATTTGAGAGAAGCCTTACGACTGCTCTGACTGTGGAGAGTGTTTCTCCCGACTGGATACCTTAAAAACACATGAACGTATACATACAGGAGAGAGGCCTTATTCCTGCTCTGGCTGTGGAAAGAGTTTTTCTCACCAGAGCAACTTAAAAACACATCAACGTATACATTAAGAAGAAAAGCAGCATCAGTTCTCTCAGACCAGCTATGTTTAAAGTCACTCCATCACTTCATTCTCATCTCATAAAGGAAATGGTAACGTTGAATGAAGCTTAGAACACTATTGTAATCTTATTGTTTCTCACTGTGAGGGAACTGTCCAGTGGAAAGGGAGAGTTCTAGAATGTTAGCCTCTTTACTTTACTGATTAGTGTGCTCCTTTTAGTTTTGGTGTGTTTTGTTAGATTCTACTGTAAACATATTGAGATGACCTTGAATTTGCCAATAGTGTTGAATACCCTCTGTGAGGCTTCTCATTTTAAAAACAAACAGGCTGTGTTTGAATACTCATACTAACCGTACTGACTGTACTATTTGTGACGTGAATGGAGTATATAGTATGCTCATTGGTCATAGTATGGATATGGTTAGCATGCAATTCCAAAATACGAAGTATACACACAGAGGACACTATTTCTGTACTTTTAAGGCCCATAATGAAATTCTTCAAAAAAAGAGCCATGGCTTCACAACGTGTTAAGATTTCAAGAAAATGGGGTAAAATATGCAGCCGAAGTCCAATGAGAGCGAATACAAATTAATTTCTTTAACTAATTATGACAAATGTTAAGAAAATGTTGAGCAATGTAATTAAGTAATGACTTTTCAAATAAGTTACGTTACACGTTATGTTGGCTGACAATTTGTTAGCTACGCTATCCTTAGGAACTGCATCACATTACAGCAGTATGTACTGGTATGTTAGCTACGCTATCCTTAGGAACTGCATCACATTACAGCAGTATGTACTGGTATGTTAGCTACGTTATCCTTAAGAACTGCATATCATTACAGCAGTATGTACTGGTATGTTAGCTACGCTATCCTTAGGAACTGCATAGCATTACATCAGTATGTACTGGTATGTTAGCTACGCTATCCTTACGAACTGCATCGCATTACAGCAGTATGTACTGGTATGTTAGCTACGCTATCCTTAGGAACTGCATAGCATTACATCAGTATGTACTGGTATGTTAGCTACGTTATCCTTACGAACTGCATATCATTACAGCAGTATGTACTGGTATGTTAGCTACGCTATCCTTAGGAACTGCATAGCATTACAGCAGTATGTACTGGTAAGTTAGCTACGCTATCCTTAGGAACTGCATCGCATTACAGCAGTATGTACTGGTATGTTAGCTACGCTATCCTTAGGAACTGCATAGCATTACATCAGTATGTACTGGTATGTTAGCTACACTATCCTTAGGAACTGCATAGCATTACAGCAGTATGTACTGGTATGTTAGCTACGCTATCCTTAGGAACTGCATATCATTACAGCAGTATGTACTGGTATGTTAGCTACGCTATCCTTACGAACTGCATAGCATTACAGCAGTATGTACTGGTATGTTAGCTACGCTATCCTTAGGAACTGCATATCATTACAGCAGTATGTACTGGTATGTTAGCTACACTATCCTTAGGAACTGCATAGCATTACAGCAGTATGTACTGGTATGTTAGCTACGCTATCCTTAGGAACTGCATATCATTAAAGCAGTATGTACTGGTATGTTAGCTACGCTATCCTTACGAACTGCATAGCATTACAGCAGTATGTACTGGTATGTTAGCTACGCTATCCTTAGGAACTGCATATCATTACAGCAGTATGTACTGGTATGTTAGTTACGCTATCCTTAGGAACTGCATAGCATTACAGCAGTATGTACTGGTATGTTAGCTACGCTATCCTTACGAACTGCATCGCATTACAGCAGTATGTACTGGTATGTTAGCTATGCTATCCTTAGGAACTGCATAGCATTACATCAGTATGTACTGGTATGTTAGCTACGTTATCCTTACGAACTGCATATCATTACAGCAGTAGTTCATGCTTCCGGGTTGGAGCGATCTGGTCGCATCCTAAAAGGGCCATCAAAGCCGCGCGAATTTCCGGTCTGCAGGTTGTATAACTTTTTCATTACATTTCATTACATTTCATTATAGTACAACGGTCTGATTTGTCTAATCTTAGCAATTTCTTCTTAGCTAGCTACATAGTCGTCGTTGTATCAAAGATAATTGCGTAATTATCGTATTTCGTCGTCTCCTATCTGTCCAACACGTTCACCGTCTACCGTAGCACTGTAGTAACTATCACACTCAACTGAACGACTTGATTAGTGTAGTGTTAGCTAGCTACATAGCTAGCTACATAGTTGTCTTTGCTGTCTTCGTATCCAAGATAATTGTGTAGCTTAGAGTGTGGAGTCTTAGAGTGATAATTGCGTTATTATCGTATTTCGTCGCCCTCCTATCTGCCTAGCAGCTAGCCAGTTTCAGCATGAACGTTCACCGGCTACCGTAGCACTGTAGTAACTATCACACTCAACTGAACGACTTGATTAGTGTAGTGTTAGCTAGCTACATAGCTAGCTACATAGTTGTCTTTGCTGTCTTCGTATCCAAGATAATTGTGTAGCTTAGAGTGTGGAGTCTTAGAGTGATAATTGCGTTATTATCGTATTTCGTCGCCCTCCTATCTGCCTAGCAGCTAGCCAGCTAGCATACGTTCACCGGCTACCGTAGAACTGTAGTAACTATCACACTCAACCGAACGACTTGATTAGTGTAGTATTAGATAGCTACATAGTTGTCTTTGCTGTCTTCGTATCCAAGATAATTGTGTAGTTTAGAGTGTGTAGTCTTAGATTGATTATCTTAATTCACCGAGGTTAGCTAGCCATCTATTTTGTCGTCCTTAACGTAGGAGACACTCCTAGCTAGCCAATAGCCAGCCAACGTCTACTGAATAGAACTTTCGCATTCCGGTCGCATTCCGCGTCGCTCCACAGGTAGTATCACTTTTTCATTTCATTTCATTACAGTCCCAACGGTGTGATTTGTTTGATCGTAGCTAGCTACATAGTTAGCTACATAGCCGTCTTTGTTTCAAAGATAATTGTGTAGTCTAGAGCGATTCTCTAGGTTAGCTAGCCAGCTATTGTCGTTCTCCTAACGCAACGTAACGTAACCAACACTGCTAGCTAGCCAGCTAGCTCCCGAAAAGCAGCATTGTAGAAACTTCACACTCAACGGTACGACTTGATTAGGGTAGTGTCAACAACGCAGCTAGCCTACCCCAGCAGTCTGCAGTACTCTATCATTTTAATCATTTTAGTCAATTAGATTCTTGCTACGTAAGCTTAACTTTCTGAACATTCGAGACGTGTAGTCCACTTGTCATTCCAATCTCCTCTGCATTAGCGTAGCCTCTTCTCTAGCCTGTCAACTATGTGTCTGTCTATCCCTGTTCTCTCCTCTCTGCACAGACCATACAAACGCTCCACACCGCATGGCCGCAGCCACCTAATCTGGTGGTCCCAGCGCGCACGACCCACGTGGAGTTCCAGGTCTCCGGTAGCCTCTGGAACTGCCGATCTGCGGCCAACAAGGCAGAGTTCATCTCAGCCTATGCCTCCCTCCAGTCCCTCGACTTCTTGGCTCTGACGGAAACATGGATCACCACAGACAACACCGCTACTCCTACTGCTCTCTCTTCGTAGTCCGCCCACGTGCTCTCTCTGCACACCCGAGAGCTTCTGGTCAGCGGGGTGGTGGCACCGGGATCCTCATCTCTCCCAAGTGGTCATTCTCTGCAAGTGGTCATTCTCTCTTTCTCCCCTTACCCATCTGTCTATCGCCTCCTTTGAATTCCATGCTGTCACAGTTACCAGCCCTTTCAAGCTTAACATCCTTATCATTTATCGCCCTCCAGGTTCCCTCGGAGAGTTCATCAATGAGCTTGATGCCTTGATAAGCTCCTTTCCTGAGGACGGCTCACCTCTCACAGTTCTGGGCGACTTTAACCTCCCCACGTCTACCTTTGACTCATTCCTCTCTGCCTCCTTCTTTCCACTCCTCTCCTCTTTTGACCTCACCCTCTCACCTTCCCCCTACTCACAAGGCAGGCAATACGCTCGACCTCATCTTTACTAGATGCTGTTCCTCCACTAACCTCATTGCAACTCCCCTCCAAGTCTCCGACCACTACCTTGTATCCTTTTCCCTCTCGCTCTCATCCAACACTTCCCACACTGCCCCTACTCGGATGGTATCGCGCCGTCCCAACCTTCGCTCTCTCTCCCCCGCTACTCTCTCCTCTTCCATCCTATCATCTCTTCCCTCTGCTCAAACCTTCTCCAACCTATCTCCTGATTCTGCCTCCTCAACCCTCCTCTCCTCCCTTTCTGCATCCTTTGACTCTCTATGTCCCCTATCCTCCAGGCCGGCTCGGTCCTCCCCTCCCGCTCCGTGGCTCGACGACTCATTGCGAGCTTACAGAACAGGGCTCCGGGCAGCCGAGCGGAAATGGAGGAAAACTCGCCTCCCTGCGGACCTGGCATCCTTTCACTCCCTCCTCTCTACATTTTCCTCCTCTGTCTCTGCTGCTAAAGCCACTTTCTACCACTCTAAATTCCAAGCATCTGCCTCTAACCTAGGAAGCTCTTTGCCACCTTCTCCTCCCTCTTGAATCCTCCTCCCCTGCCCCCCTCCTCCTCTCTGCAGATGACTTCGTCAACCATTTTGAAAAGAAGGTCGACGACATCCGATCCTCGTTTGCTAAGTCAAACGACACCGCTGGTTCTGCTCACACTGCCCTACCCTGTGCTCTGACCTCTTTCTCCCCTCTCTCTCCAGATGACATCTCGCGTCTTGTGACGGCCGGCCGCCCAACAACCTGCCCGCTTGACCCTATCCCCTCCTCTCTTCTCCAGACCATCTCCGGTGACCTTCTCCCTTACCTCACCTCGCTCATCAACTCATCCCTGACCGCTGGCTACGTCCCTCCCGTCTTCAAGAGAGCGAGAGTTGCACCCTTCTGAAAAAACCTACACTCGATCCCTCCGATGTCAACAACTACAGACCAGTATCCCTTCTTTCTTTTCTCTCCAAAACTCTTGAACGTGCCGTCCTTGGCCAGCTCTCCCGCTATCTCTCTCAGAATGACCTTCTTGATCCAAATCAGTCAGGTTTCAAGACTAGTCATTCAACTGAGACTGCTCTTCTCTGTATCACGGAGGCGCTCCGCACTGCTAAAGCTAACTCTCTCTCCTCTGCTCTCATCCTTCTAGACCTATCGGCTGCCTTCAATACTGTGAACCATCAGATCCTCCTCTCCACCCTCTCCGAGTTGGGCATCTCCGGCGCGGCCCACGCTGGATTGCGTCCTACCTGACAGGTCGCTCCTACCAGGTGGCGTGGCGAGAATCCGTCTCCTCACCACGTGCTCTCACCACTGGTGTCCCCCAGGGCTCTGTTCTAGGCCCTCTCCTATTCTCGCTATACACCAAGTCACTTGGCTCTGTCATAACCTCACATGGTCTCTCCTATCATTGCTATGCAGACGACACACAATTAATCTTCTCCTTTCCCCCTTCTGACGACCAGGTGGCGAATCGCATCTCTGCATGTCTGGCAGACATATCAGTGTGGATGACGGATCATCACCTCAAGCTGAACCTCGGCAAGACGGAGCTGCTCTTCCTCCCGGGAAGGACTGCCCGTTCCATGATCTCGCCATCACGGTTGACAACTCCATTGTGTCCTCGTCCCAGAGCGCTAAGAACCTTGGCGTGATCCTGGACAACACCCTGTCGTTCTCAAATAACATCAAGGCGGTGGCCCGTTCCTGTAGGTTCATGCTCTACAACATCCGCAGAGTACGACCCTGCCTCACACAGGAAGCGGCGCAGGTCCTAATCCAGGCATTTGTCATCTCCCGTCTGGATTACTGCAACTCGCTGTTGGCTGGGCTCCCTGCCTGTGCCATTAAACCCCTACAACTCATCCAGAACGCCGCAGCCCGTCTGGTGTTCAACCTTCCCAAGTTCTCTCACGTCACCCCGCTCCTCCGCTCTCTCCACTGGCTTCCAGTTGAAGCTCGCATCCGCTACAAGACCATGGTGCTTGCCTACGGAGCTGTGAGGGGAACGGCACCTCAGTACCTCCAGGCTCTGATCAGGCCCTACACCCAAACAAGGGCACTGCGTTCATCCACCTCTGGCCTGCTCGCCTCCCTACCACTGAGGAAGTACAGTTCCCGCTCAGCCCAGTCAAAACTGTTCGCTGCTCTGGCCCCCAATGGTGGAACAAACTCCCTCACGACGCCAGGACAGCGGAGTCAATCACCACCTTCCGGAGACACCTGAAACCCCACCTCTTTAAGGAATACCTAGGATAGGATAAAGTAATCCTTCTCCCCCTTAAAGGACCTAGATGCACTATTGTAAAGTGGCTGTTCCACTGGATGTCATAAGGTGAAAGCACCAATTTGTAAGTCGCTCTGGATAAGAGCGTCTGCTAAATGACTTAAATGTAAATGTAAATGGTATGTTAGCTACGCTATCCTTAGGAACTGCATAGCATTACAGCAGTATGTACTGGTATGTTAGCTACGCTATCCTTAGGAACTGCATCGCATTACAGCAGTATGTACTGGTATGTTAGCTACGCTATCCTTAGGAACTGCATAGCATTACATCAGTATGTACTGGTATGTTAGCTACCCTATCCTTAGGAACTGCATAGCATTACAGCAGTATGTACTGGTATGTTAGCTACGCTATCCTTAGGAACTGCATCGCATTACAGCAGTATGTACTGGTATGTTAGCTACGCTATCCTTAGGAACTGCATATCATTACAGCAGTATGTACTGGTATGTTAGCTACGCTATCCTTAGGAACTGCATCGCATTACAGCAGTATGTACTGGTATGTTAGCTACGCTATCCTTAGGAACTGCATATCATTACAGCAGTATGTACTGGTATGTTAGCTACGCTATCCTTACGAACTGCATAGCATTACAGCAGTATGTACTGGTATGTTAGCTACGCTATCCTTAGGAACTGCATATCATTACAGCAGTATGTACTGGTATGTTAGCTACGCTATCCTTAGGAACTGCATATCATTACAGCAGTATGTACTGGTATGTTAGCTACGCTATCCTTAGGAACTGCATAGCATTACAGCAGTATGTACTGGTATGTTAGCTAACGTTAGTTGGATACAAATAACGTTACATGGAACTTGCCAGGCAGTATATTAACTAACTAACCAACATTTATTGACTTGATTATTCACATCATTCTATACTGTAGTCGTTGTGCGTTTCAATAGACATGGTTAATTCTGGCTATCCGATTTCAGAACACTCTTGTGCAGAATGACTGATGAATTTACGAACGCTCAACACCCGTTGAATATAGCCGGTGTCAGTAAACGTCGGCAAAATAAAGCCTAATAAATTATTACCAGTAGTCACCAACGCTCTGGATTACATGAAAACAGTCTAACCAGTTCTGCTATGGCAAGTAAAATGGTCAGTGAGGTGTTCTCTCATGTGTGTCTGGAAGTAGCTAGCAAACGTTAGCCAGTTAGCTTGGGTGCTTGACTGCCGTTGAACGCTCGGATCAACCCTCCTCCTCCGCCAGAGCGTCCAGTGTGGCTCTGAACGCTCCGAGGGCGATACGAACTGACAATCTGACAACGCTCTGAATTTACGAACGCCCAGAGCGCCCTCTGGCACTCCAGATTGAATTTACGAACACACACCCGAAATCTTAAAATGTTTAGCTAGTCATTTGATATGCTAAAAAGCTAGCAAGAGGTTGCATAGCAACAGCATCCGGAAGACAGTTAAAGCTCTAGTACGCTCAACTGAAACGATACCGTTCGTTTACAGTATACTAAAATGAACTCTAGTTTGTAGTATATACTCATTTAGTATACAGTATGTTAGTATGGGTATTCGAACACAGCCATAGTCTGCCAGTTGACTGGGTGTTACTGCTTCCCTCTCAGCCTGGTCTGACTCTGTGTCTGTTTGGGAGAGTTTCTCTACAGTTTTACTGTTTTTACTTGTTTTTATTCAGGTCTCAGTTGCTATGGTGCCCTGAGGACAAACATTCCATCAATATAACCAAAACAAAAATATATATATATTTTTAGCTACAAGACACACACACACACACCTCTCTGATTCAGAGGGGTTGGGTTAAATGTGGAAGACACATTTTGATAAATGCATTTCCCTTTCCCCACACCAGAGTTCTACAAGACTATTTACATAATGAACTGGACATTTCAACAGTTCGACCCTCAATATAGTCTTGGGCATTTACTGAGCTGTAACAATGGACCATGGAAAAGGTCTGTTGAAATGAATACTGTAGTGGTGTGAGGAAGGTAACACAAGGTTCCATTCCCCAATAGTAACTATTGAGAGAAACCGATGAGTGAATAATAGAGCCTGTAATTGTCAATGTAACACCTGACCACATACCTATAATGTAACATGATGAACCTTAGGTTTTCAGATGTATGAATGGTTTTAGTTTAAAACCTCCCCGTGGGTGGATTCATTACGCCGATTCTGTTGGAAAACATTGTCTGTTGGAAAACGTTTTGCATCATAAACCATTTACTCCAAATTGAAAAAGTTTTGCAATGACAAGGAGAGTTTCTATTGGACAAATTCAGGTAGGTCACTCCCCATTTCGTTCCAATTGCTCTGTTTGCTTTTTAAATGGTAAACGGTTACCGTTGCAAGGCGTAATGAATACACCCCAGTTCTTATTTGTAGTGCCTTTCACCTCTTTGAATCCACCCTTCCAGTGGGATAAAGATGATACATTTTTGTAAGTAGGGCTGGGCGGTATACCGTATTTTACGACGTACTGGTATTGTTGCACGGACCCGTTTGAGTTTTTACTTTTCCTATAACAGTATGTTAATGTTTGATTTGTTACATGGGATACGTCCGGTGTAACATCCATTTTTTAAAATCATACTTAGCTTCTTGAATCTTCTCTCTCTCTCCATGCCGCTTTCCACACAGACCTAGCCCCGCCCCCTGTCACCCGAGGAGGCATTTGTTGTTCCTGGACCATGAGACACTTATGGTCCGTCTGCAGGGTCAATGCAGCAATGTTGATGACAACGATGCTGTTTTCTCTTTACTTCTTAATATAAACCACTAGCGTTCTAAAATTACACTGCAATTTGGGCCTAAATATTGTTAGCCGCTAATGCTAATCGCTAGCTAGCAATCTAATAAATGTACTGAGTCAGAGCAAACGTAATTAGCTATACAGCCTGATAATACCAGTGATGCTGTAGACCTAAATCAGCATGTTGTTTGGGCAACAGTATCTTCAAAACCCAAAGAGGAATATGTGAAGCAAGAATGTTAGCTACATGAAGTAGCTAAGAGAAAACACTGGTTCCTACTCCGTCACAATAACTACTCCCTGGCATTTTAATTTGTTGTCATTATTATATTTTAACTATAGAATTAGAATAATCGCTAACACTACTTTACACCCAGCGTCATAACACTTTATGACACAGTCACAATATGTCAACAACAGCTGATAGAACGTGTTATAACACTGTCATAACCATGTCAATGTCAATAACAGCTAATATAACTTGTCATAACACTGTCATGACCTGTTTAGACATATTGCATTATTTTATGACTGGTTATGACATCTACATAAGTGTCAAAATCCACAAAACCAGCCACACATGGCAAAACATTCCATTACACCATAACCTGTGTGTCAACAGTATGTTTGTTATCTCTTTTTTTTTTAATTGAACATGTCAAATTGTCATTGTAATTGCACACACATTGATGTCAGACATGGACCTACCCCAATGCTCTATTGCTGATGACTGGGATAAATGCAGGAGCAGATTTCAGGTGAGAGACATGGCCCTATGTAATTATACAAAAGAGAAGAAGAGTTTGACCAGCAAAAATGTACAAACTTTATTTATTGGCAGATCGATTCAGTTCAATGCATTAATCCAAAACACTTTTCTCATCAATGACTAAAATTACAATTTAATAAATATATGAAGTCATTTCTAAGATTGTGTATCGTTAAATAATTGTTTAGTATTAAAAACTGATCATCACACCATCTCTATCTGATACATGTTGTGTCTACAAACTCATTCCCACAGAAAACTGCAGAGGGAAGCAGTACCACCCAGTCAACCATCAGACTACATTGTTTTAGTAATGGCCACTGATATGGAAAATCTAGTTTATCAATATGAGTTCAACTGTAATTTGTCTAACTGATATATATATATATATATATATATCAGTTTGAATAAATAACAATTTTGACTGTCTGGACATATTTCCACAGCTTTGAAGTCCAGACAACTGCTTGCTGATTGGCTATTGGGGCAAGTGTGATTGTTCTGTGGGCCTAACCCCAACCAGTGTAAATACAATGGGACGCAGTTGATGGCCCATCAGCAGCCTCTTAAATATGCTAAATTGAGAGCCTGTTCAGGGTTTTGTGCCTGGGGAACCAGTCATGTATGCTGTTAACCAAAACTTTTATCCTAGTATGCCTTGCTCATTTACCACTCACCGGACAGTTTATTAGTTAAACCAATTTTGCCTGCAGAACAGCCTG
>NW_027038457.1:0-2500 GCF_034236695.1 Oncorhynchus nerka
CTCACCCCAAAGTAGACAGATAGCACCAACCTCCCTCACCTCCAAAGTAGACAGATAGCACCAACCTCCCCCTCACCTCACCAGATAGGCACCAGCCTCCCCTCCCTCACTCCCAAAGTAGACAGATAGCACCAACCTCCCCTCCCCTCACCCCAAGTAGACAGATAGCACCAACCTCCCCCCTCCCTCACCTCACAGTAGACAGACAGCACCAACCTCCCCTCCCCAAAGTAGACAGATAGCACCAACCTCCCCTCCCCTCACCTCACAGTAGACAGACAGCACCAACCTCCCCTCCCCTCAAAGTAGACAGACAGCACCAACCTCCCCTCCCCTCACCTCACAGTAGACAGATAGCACCAACCTCCCTCACCCCAAAGTAGACAGATAGCACCAACCTCCTCACCTCACAGTAGACAGATAGCACCAACCTCCCTCCCTCACCCCAAAGTAGACAGATAGCACCAACCTCCCTCCCTCACCTCACAGTAGACAGACAGCACCAACCTCCCTCCCCTCAAAGTAGACAGATAGCACCAACCTCCCTCCCCTCAAAGTAGACAGATAGCACCAACCTCCCCTCACCTCAAAGTAGACAGATAGCACCAACCTCCCCTCCTCTCACCTCACAGTAGACAGATAGCACCAACCTCCTCCTCTCACCTCAAAGTAGACAGATAGCACCAACCTCCTCCACTCCACTCACCTCAAAGTAGACAGATAGCACCAACCTCCCCTCCACTCACCTCAAAGTAGACAGACAGCACCAACCTCACCTCACAGTAGACAGATAGCACCAACCTCCCTCAAAGCAGACAGATAGCACCAACTCCCTCACCTCACAGTAGACAGATAGCACCAACTCCCCTCCCTCACCTCAGTAGACAGATAGCACCAACCTCCCCTCACCTCACCTCAAAGTAGACAGATAGCACCAACCTCCCTCCTCACCTCACAGTAGACAGACAGCACCAACCTCCCCTCCCCTCAAAGTAGACAGATAGCACCAACCTCCCTCACCCCAAAGTAGACAGACAGCACCAACCTCCCCTCCCCTCAAAGTAGACAGATAGCACCAACCCTCCCCTCACCTCACAGTAGACAGACAGCACCAACCTCCCTCCCCTCACCTCACAGTAGACAGACAGCACCAACCTCCCTCCCCTCACCTCACAGTAGACAGACAGCACCAACCTCCCCTCCCTCAAAGTAGACAGATAGCACCAACCTCCCTCACCCCAAAGTAGACAGACAGCACCAACCTCCCTCCCCTCAAAGTAGACAGATAGCACCAACCTCCCCTCCCTCACCTCACAGTAGACAGACAGCACCAACCTCCCTCCCCTCACCTCACAGTAGACAGACAGCACCAACCTCCCTCCCCTCACCTCAAAGTAGACAGATAGCACCAACCTCCCCTCACCTCAAAGTAGACAGATAGCACCAACCTCCCCTCACCTCACAGTAGACAGATAGCACCAACCTCCCCTCACCTCACAGTAGACAGATAGCACCAACCTCCCCTCCCCTCACCCCAAAGTAGACAGATGGCACCAACCTCCCCTCCCCTCACCTCACAGTAGACAGATAGCACCAACCTCCCCTTACCTCACAGTAGACAGATAGCACCAACCTCCCCTCCCCTCACCTCACAGTAGACAGATAGCACCAACCTCCTCCTCACAGTAGACAGACAGCACCAACCTCCCCTCACCTCACAGTAGACAGATAGCACCAACCTCCCCTCACCTCACAGTAGACAGATAGCACCAACCTCCCCTCACCTCACAGTAGACAGATAGCACCAACCTCCCCTCACCTCTCAGTAGACAGATAGCACCAACCTCCCCTCACCTCACCTCAAAGTAGACAGATAGCACCAACCTCCCCTCCCCTCACCTCACAGTAGACAGACAGCACCAACCTCCCCTCCCCTCAAAGTAGACAGATAGCACCAACCTCCCCTCACCTCACAGTAGACAGATAGCACCAACCTCCCTCCCCTCACCCAAAAAGTAGACAGATAGCACCAACCTCCCCTCACCTCACAGTAGACAGATAGCACCAACCTCCCCTCCCCTCACCCCAAAGTAGACAGATAGCACCAACCTCCCCTCCCCTCACCCACAGTAGACAGATAGCACCAACCTCCCTCACCTCACAGTAGACAGATAGCACCAACCTCCCCTCCCCTCACCTCACAGTAGACAGATAGCACCAACCTCCCCTCCCCTCACCTCACAGTAGACAGATAGCACCAACCTCCCCTCCCCTCACCCCAAAGTAGACAGATAGCACCAACCTCCCCTCCCCTCACCCCAAAGTAGACAGATAGCCCCAACCTCCCCTCACCTCACAGTAGACAGATAGCACCAACCTCCCCTCCCCTCAAAGTAGACAGACAGCACCAACCTCCCTCACCTCACAGTAGACAGATAGCACCAACCTCCCTCACCTCACAGTAGACAGATAGCACCAACCTCACCTCACCTCACAGTAG
>NW_027038457.1:7500-12500 GCF_034236695.1 Oncorhynchus nerka
GAATCAGTGAGGTGTGTTGTAGCCTGACGAGTCTCAACGGGGAAGGGTTTGGTGATGGGACAGGAATCACTGAGGTGTGTTGTAGCTGACCGGTCTCAACGGGGAAGGGTTTGATGATGGGACAGGAATCAGTGAGGTGTGTTGTAGCCTGACGAGTCTCAACGGGGAAGGGTTTGGTGATGGGACAGGAATCACTGAGGTGTGTTGTAGCTGACCGGTCTCAACGGGGAAGGGTTTGATGATGGGACAGGAATCAGTGAGGTGTGTTGTAGCCTGACGAGTCTCAACGGGGAAGGGTTTGGTGATGGGACAGGAATCACTGAGGTGTGTTGTAGCCTGACCGGTCTCAACGGGGACAGGAATCACTGAGGTGTGTTGTAGCCTGACCGGTCTCAACGGGGAAGGGTTTGGTGATGGGACAGGAATCACTGAGGTGTGTTGTAGCTGACCGGTCTCAACGGGGAAGGGTTTGGTGATGGGACAGGAATCAGTGAGGTGTATTGTAGCCTGACCGGTCTCAACGGGGAAGGGTTTGGTGATGGGACAGGAATCACTGAGGTGTGTTGTAGCTGACCGGTCTCAACGGGGAAGGGTTTGGTGATGGGACAGGAATCACTGAGGTGTGTTGTAGCTGACCGGTCTCAACGGGGAAGGGTTTGGTGATGGGACAGGAATCCCTGACGTGTGTTGTAGCTGACCGGTCTCAACGGGGACAGGAATCACTGAGGTGTGTTGTAGCTGACCGGTCTCAACGGGGAAGGGTTTGGTGATGGGACAGGAATCACTGAGGTGTGTTGTAGCTGACCGGTCTCAACGGGGACAGGAATCACTGAGGTGTGTTGTAGCTGACCAGTCTCAACGGGGAAGGGTTTGATGATGGGACAGGAATCAGTGAGGTGTGTTGTAGCCTGACTGGTCTCAACGGGGAAGGGTTTGGTGATGGGACAGGAATCACTGAGGTGTGTTGTAGCCTGACCGGTCTCAACGGGGACAGGAATCACTGAGGTGTGTTGTAGCCTGACCGGTCTCAACGGGGAAGGGTTTGGTGATGGGACAGGAATCACTGAGGTGTGTTGTAGCCTGACCGGTCTCAACGGGGAAGGGTTTGGTGATGGGACAGGAATCACTGAGGTGTGTTGTAGCTGACCGGTCTCAACGGGGAAGGGTTTGGTGATGGGACAGGAATCAGTGAGGTGTGTTGTAGCTGACCGGTCTCAACGGGGAAGGGTTTGATGATGGGACAGGAATCAGTGAGGTGTGTTGTAGCCTGACCGGTCTCAACGGGGACAGGAATCACTGAGGTGTGTTGTAGCTGACCGGTCTCAACGGGGAAGGGTTTGGTGATGGGACAGGAATCAGTGAGGTGTGTTGTAGCCTGACGAGTCTCAACGGGGAAGGGTTTGGTGATGGGACAGGAATCACTGAGGTGTGTTGTAGCTGACCGGTCTCAACGGGGAAGGGTTTGGTGATGGGACAGGAATCCCTGACGTGTGTTGTAGCTGACCGGTCTTAACGGGGACAGGAATCACTGAGGTGTGTTGTAGCCTGACCGGTCTCAACGGGGAAGGGTTTGGTGATGGGACAGGAATCACTGAGGTGTGTTGTAGCTGACCGGTCTCAACGGGGAAGGGTTTGGTGATGGGACAGGAATCCCTGACGTGTGTTGTAGCTGACCGGTCTCAACGGGGAAGGGTTTGGTGATGGGACAGGAATCACTGAGGTGTGTTGCACTCACCGTGTGGCCAGTTTATGACAGACGACTCCGCTGTCTGTGATGACCTCACTGAGACGCAGCTCTATGTGGACCTTTCCCTGAGGAACACAGTGTTACCATGGTTATCAAATCGAATCCTATTGGTCACATACACATGGTTAGCAGATGTTACTGTGAGTGTAGAGAAATGCTTGTTAAACACACACCTGCAGAAAAGCCTGTATGAACTGGGGGCGGGGGGGTCAATGTGGAATAAACGGTATGGTGATGGGGGTCAAAGTGGAATAAACTATATGGTGATGGGGGTCAAAGTGGAATAAACTATATGGTGATGGGTCAATGTGGAATAAACGGTATGGTGATGGGGGTCAAAGTGGAATAAACTATATGGTGATGGGTCAATGTGGAATAAACGGTATGGTGATGGGGGTCAAAGTGGAATAAACTATATGGTGATGGGTCAATGTGGAATAAACGGTATGGTGATGGAGGGTCAATGTAGTATGAACTGGGGGCGGGGGTCAATGTGGAATAAACGGTATGGTGATGGGGGTCAATGTGGAATAAACTGGGGGCGGGGGTCAATGTGGAATAAACGGTATGGTGATGGAGGGTCAATGTGGAATAAACGGTATGGTGATGGGGTCAATGTGGAATAAACGGTATGGTGATGGGGGTCAATGTAGTATGAACTGGGGGGTCAATGTGGAATAAACGGTATGGTGATGGGGGTCAATGTGGAATAAACGGTATGGTGATGGAGGGTCAATGTAGTATGAACTGGGGGCGGGGGTCAATGTGGAATAAACGGTATGGTGATGGAGGGTCAATGTAGTATGAACTGGGGGCGGGGGGGGTCAATGTGGAATAAACGGTATGGTGATGGAGGGTCAATGTGGAATAAACGGTATGGTGATGGAGGGTCAATGTAGTATGAACTGTATGGGGGTTAATGTGGAATAAACTGTATGGTGATGGGGGTCAAAGTGGAATAAACTGTATGGTGATGGGTCAATGTGGAATAAACTATATGGTGATGGGGAGGGTCAATGTGGAATAAACTGTTTTGCGGGGGTCAATGTGGAATAAACTATATGGTGATGGGGAGGGTCAATGTGGAATAAACTGTTTTGGGGGTCAATGTGGAATAAACTATATGATGATGGGGTCAATGTGGAATAAACCGTTTTGGGGGGCAATGGAGTATGAACTCTATGGGGGTCAATGTGGAATAAACTGTTTTGGGGGGGTCAATGTGGAATAAACTGTATGGTGATGGGGGAGGGTCAATGTGGAATAAACTGTTTTGGGGGGGTCAATGTGGAATAAACTGTATGGTGATGGGGGAGGGTCAATGTGGAATAAACTGTTTTGGGGGGGTCAATGTAGTATGAACTCTATGGTGGGTCAATGTGGAATAAACTGTTTTGGGGGGGTCAATGCAGTATGAACTCTATGGGGGGTCAATGTGGAATAAACTGTATGGTGATGGGGGTCAATGTGGTATGAACTGTATGGTGATGTGGATGAACTGTTTTGGCCCTGTCCGGGGGTGTCCTCGGATGGGGCCACAGTGTCTCCTGACCCCTCCTGTCTCAGCCTCCAGTATTTATGCTGCAGTAGTTTATGTGTCGGGGGGCTAGGGTCAGTTTGTTATATCTGGAGTACTTCTCCTGTCCTATTCGGTGTCCTGTGTGAATTTAAGTGTGCGTTCTCTAATTCTCTCCTTCTCTCTTTCTTTCTCTCTCTCGGAGGACCTGAGCCCTAGGACTACCTGACATGATGACTCCTTGCTGTCCCCAGTCCACCAGGCCGTGCTGCTGCTCCAGTTTCAACTGACCTGAGCCCTAGGACCATGCCCCAGGACTACCTGACATGATGACTCCTTGCTGTCCCCAGTCCACCAGGCCGTGCTGCTGCTCCAGTTTCAACTGACCTGAGCCCTAGGACCATGCCTCAGGACTACCTGACATGATGACTCCTTGCTGTCCCCAGTCCACCTGACTGTGCTGCTGCTCCAGTTTCAACTGTTCTGCCTTACTATTATTCGACCATGCTGGTCATTTATGAACATTTGAACATCTTGGCCATGTTCTGTTATAATCTCCACCCGGCACAGCCAGAAGAGGACTGGCCACCCCACATAGCCTGGTTCCTCTCTAGGTTTCTTCCTAGGTTTTGGCTTTTCTAGGGAGTTTTTCCTAGCCACCGTGCTTCTACACCTGCATTGCTTGCTGTTTGGGGATTTAGGCTGGGTTTCTGTACAGCACTTTGAGATATCAGCTGATGTACGAAGGGCTTTATAAATAATATATAAATACATTTGATTTGATTTGATGGGGGGGAATCAATGTGGTATGAACTGTATGGGGGGGTCAATGTGGTATGAACTGTATGGGGGGTCAATGTGGTATGAACTGTATGGTGGGGTCAATGTGGTATGAACTGTATGGGGGGGGTCTATGTGGGGGGGTCAATGTGGTATGAACTGTATGGGGGGTCAATGTTGTATGAACTGTATGGGGGATGTGGTATGAACAATGTGGTATGAACTGTATGGTGGGGTCAATGGTATGAACTGTATGGGGGGTCATTGTGGTATGAACTGTATGGTGATGGGGTGTCAATGTGGTATGAACTGTATGGGGGGTCTATGTGGGGGGTCAATGTGGTATGAACTGTATGGGGGGTCTATGTGGGGGGTCAATGTGGTATGAACTGTATGGGGGGTCAATGTGGTATGAACTGTATGGGAGGGTCAATGTGGTATGAACTGTATGGGGGGTCAATGTGGTATGAACTGTATGGGGGGGTCAATGTGGTATGAACTGTATGGTGGGGTCAATGTGGTATGAACTGTATGGGGGGGTCAATGTGGTATGAACTGTATGGGGGGGCAATGTGGTATGAACTGTATGGTGGGGTCAATGTGGTATGAACTGTATGGGGGGTCTATGTGGGGGGTCAATGTGGTATGAACTGTATGGGGGGGTCAATGTTGTATGAACTGTATGGGAGGGTCAATGTGGTATGAACTGTATGGGGGTCAATGTGGTATGAACTGTATGGGGGGTCAATGTGGTATGAACTGTATGGTGGGGTCAATGTGGTATGAACTGTATGGGGGGTCAATGTGGTATGAACTGTATGGTGATGGGGTGTCAATGTGGTATGAACTGTATGGGGGGGTCTATGTGGGGGGGTCAATGTGGTATGAACTGTATGGGGGGTCTATGTGGGGGGGTCAATGTGGTATGAACTGTATGGGGGGTCAATGTGGTATGAA
>NW_027038457.1:17500-20000 GCF_034236695.1 Oncorhynchus nerka
CTGAGGGACCATCTACATTGAACAAGGTAGCTGTGAGCTGAGGGACCATCTACATTGAACAAGGTAGCTGTGAGCTGAGGGGCCATCTACATTGAACAAGGTAGCTGTGAGCTGAGGGCCATCTACATTGAACAAGGTAGCTGTGAGCTGAGGGACCATCTACATTGAACAAGGTAGCTGTGAGCTGAGGGGCCATCTACATTGAACAAGGTAGCTGTGAGCTGAGGGGCCATCTACATTGAACAAGGTAGCTGTGAGCTGAGGGGCCATCTACATTGAACAAGGTAGCTGTCAGCTGAGGGGCCATCTACATTGAACAAGGTAGCTGTGAGCTGAGGGGCCATCTACATTGAACAAGGTAGCTGTGAGCTGAGGGACCATCTACATTGAACAAGGTAGCTGTGAGCTGAGGGACCATCTACATTGAACAAGGTAGCTGTTAGCTGAGGGACCATCTACATTGAACAAGGTAGCTGTGAGCTGAGGGGCCATCTACATTGAACAAGGTAGCTGTTAGCTGAGGGACCATCTACATTGAACAAGGTAGCTGTGAGCTGAGGGGCCATCTACATTGAACAAGGTAGCTGTGAGCTGAGGGGCCATCTACATTGAACAAGGTAGCTGTGAGCTGAGGGGCCATCTACATTGAACAAGGTAGCTGTGAGCTGAGGGGCCATCTACATTGAACAAGGTAGCTGTGAGCTGAGGGGCCATCTACATTGAACAAGGTAGCTGTGAGCTGAGGGGCCATCTACATTGAACAAGGTAGCTGTGAGCTGAGGGCCATCTACATTGAACAAGGTAGCTGTGAGCTGAGGGACCATCTACATTGAACAAGGTAGCTGTGAGCTGAGGGGCCATCTACATTGAACAAGGTAGCTGTGAGCTGAGGGACCATCTACATTGAACAAGGTAGCTGTTAGCTGAGGGACCATCTACATTGAACAAGGTAGCTGTGAGCTGAGGGGCCATCTACATTGAACAAGGTAGCTGTGAGCTGAGGGACCATCTACATTGAACAAGGTAGCTGTGAGCTGAGGGGCCATCTACATTGAACAAGGTAGCTGTGAGCTGAGGGACCATCTACATTGAACAAGGTAGCTGTTAGCTGAGGGGCCATCTACATTGAACAAGGTAGCTGTGAGCTGAGGGACCATCTACATTGAACAAGGTAGCTGTGAGCTGAGGGGCCATCTACATTGAACAAGGTAGCTGTGAGCTGAGGGGCCATCTACATTGAACAAGGTAGCTGTGAGCTGAGGGGCCATCTACATTGAACAAGGTAGCTGTGAGCTGAGGGGCCATCTACATTGAACAAGGTAGCTGTGAGCTGAGGGACCATCTACATTGAACAAGGTAGCTGTGAGCTGAGGGACCATCTACATTGAACAAGGTAGCCGTCAGCTGAGGGACCATCTACATTGAACAAGGTAGCTGTGAGCTGAGGGGCCATCTACATTGAACAAGGTAGCTGTTAGCTGAGGGGCCATCTACATTGAACAAGGTAGCTGTGAGCTGAGGGACCATCTACATTGAACAAGGTAGCTGTGAGCTGAGGGACCATCTACATTGAACAAGGTAGCTGTGAGCTGAGGGGCCATCTACATTGAACAAGGTAGCTGTGAGCTGAGGGACCATCTACATTGAACAAGGTAGCTGTTAGCTGAGGGACCATCTACATTGAACAAGGTAGCTGTGAGCTGAGGGGCCATCTACATTGAACAAGGTAGCTGTGAGCTGAGGGACCATCTACATTGAACAAGGTAGCTGTGAGCTGAGGGGCCATCTACATTGAACAAGGTAGCTGTGAGCTGAGGGACCATCTACATTGAACAAGGTAGCTGTTAGCTGAGGGGCCATCTACATTGAACAAGGTAGCTGTGAGCTGAGGGACCATCTACATTGAACAAGGTAGCTGTGAGCTGAGGGGCCATCTACATTGAACAAGGTAGCTGTGAGCTGAGGGACCATCTACATTGAACAAGGTAGCTGTGAGCTGAGGGGCCATCTACATTGAACAAGGTAGCTGTGAGCTGAGGGGCCATCTACATTGAACAAGGTAGCTGTGAGCTGAGGGGCCATCTACATTGAACAAGGTAGCTGTGAGCTGAGGGGCCATCTACATTGAACAAGGTAGCTGTGAGCTGAGGGGCCATCTACATTGAACAAGGTAGCTGTGAGCTGAGGGGCCATCTACATTGAACAAGGTAGCTGTGAGCTGAGGGGCCATCTACATTGAACAAGGTAGCTGGTAGCTGAGGGACCATCTACATTGAACAAGGTAGCTGTGAGCTGAGGGACCATCTACATTGAACAAGGTAGCTGTGAGCTGAGGAACCATCTACATTGAACAAGGTAGCTGTGAGCTGAGGGACCATCTACATTGAACAAGGTAGCTGTTAGCTGAGGGACCATCTACATTGAACAAGGTAGCTGTTAGCTGAGGGACCATCTACATTGAACAAGGTAGCTGTTAGCTGAGGGGCCATCTACATTGAAC
>NW_027038457.1:22500-31245 GCF_034236695.1 Oncorhynchus nerka
GAAGCTAACAAGAAGCTAGCAACAGGCTAGTAAGAGGCTAGTAAGAGGCTAGTAACAGGCTAGCAAGAGGCTAGCAAGAGAAGAGGCTAGCAAGAGGCTAACAAGAGGCTAGCAAGAGGCTAGCAAGAGAAGAGGCTAGCAAAAGGCTAGCAAGAGGCTAGTAAGGGAAGAGGCAAGCAAGAGAAGAGGCTAGCAAGAGAAGAGGCTAGCAAGACCAGAGGCTAGCAAGAGGCTAGCAAGAGCAGAGGCTAGCAAAAGGCTAGCAAGAGAAGAGGCTAGCAAGAGGCTAGCAAGAAGCTAGCAAGAGAAGAGGCTAGCAAGAGGCTAGCAAGAGGCTAGCAAGAGAAGAGGCTAGCAAGAGAAGAGGCTAGCAAGAGAAGAGGCTACCAAGACCAGAGGCTAGCAAGAGGCTAGCAAGAGCAGAGGCTAGCAAAAGGCTAGCAAGAGAAGAGGCTAGCAAGAGGCTAGCAAGAGGCTAGCAAGAGAAGAGGCTAGCAAGAGGCTAGCAAGAGGCTAGCAAGAGAAGAGGCTAGCAAGAGGCTAGCAAGAGAAGAGGCTAGCAAGAGGCTAGCAAGAGGCTAGCAAGAGAAGAGGCTAGCAAGAGGCTAACAAGAGAAGAGGCTAGTAAGAGGCTAGCAAGAGGCTAGCAAGAGGCTGTGTTAATCTGTGTTTTTCTAGCGCACAAGTGACAGTAGAATTTGCTAAACAAATACCAACTGGACAGATGCAAATGAGACTGTGTAGTGAACTGACAAGGTTTTTACAGAAGCCTCTCTATCTACCATTAGCCTTCTCATTAGCATCATCGCTAACGGATACACATAGTGGAAGACACACGCAGACGGGCTGTTCTCTCCTTGTCTCTACAGACAGGGGCGTTCTCTCCTTGTCTCTACAGACAGGGGGCGTTCTCTCCTTGTCTCTACAGACAGGGGGCGTTCTCTCCTTGTCTCTACAGACAGGGGGCGTTCTCTCCTTGTCTCTACAGACAGGGGGCGTTCTCTCCTTGTCTCTTCAGACAGGGGGCGTTCTCTCCTTGTCTCTACAGACAGGGGGCGTTCTCTCCTTGTCTCTACAGACAGGGGGCGTTCTCTCCTTGTCTCTACAGACAGGGGCGTTCTCTCCTTGTCTCTACAGACAGGGGCGTTCTCTCCTTGTCTCTACAGACAGGGGGCGTTCTCTCCTTGTCTCTACAGACAGGGGGCGTTCTCTCCTTGTCTCTTCAGACAGGGGGCGTTCTCTCCTTGTCTCTACAGACAGGGGGCGTTCTCTCCTTGTCTCTACAGACAGGGGGCGTTCTCTCCTTGTCTCTACAGACAGGGGGCATTCTCTCCTTGTCTCTTCAGACAGGGGGCGTTCTCTCCTTGTCTCTACAGACAGGGGGCGTTCTCTCCTTGTCTCTACAGACAGGGGGCGTTCTCTCCTTGTCTCTACAGACAGGGGGCGTTCTCTCCTTGTCTCTTCAGACAGGGGGCGTTCTCTCCTTGTCTCTACAGACAGGGGGCGTTCTCTCCTTGTCTCTACAGACAGGGGCGTTCTCTCCTTGTCTCTACAGACAGGGGCGTTCTCTCCTTGTCTCTACAGACAGGGGGCGTTCTCTCCTTGTCTCTACAGACAGGGGGCGTTCTCTCCTTGTCTCTACAGACAGGGGGCGTTCTCTCCTTGTCTCTGCAGACAGGGGGCGTCTCTCCTTGTCTCTACAGACAGGGGGCGTTCTCTCCTTGTCTCTACAGACAGGGGCGTTCTCTCCTTGTCTCTTCAGACAGGGGGCGTTCTCTCCTTGTCTCTACAGACAGGGGGCGTTCTCTCCTTGTCTCTACAGACAGGGGGCGTTCTCTCCTTGTCTCTACAGACAGGGGGCGTTCTCTCCTTGTCTCTTCAGACAGGGGGCGTTCTCTCCTTGTCTCTTCAGACAGGGGGCGTTCTCTCCTTGTCTCTACAGACAGGGGGCATTCTCTCCTTGTCTCTACAGACAGGGGGCGTTCTCTCCTTGTCTCTACAGACAGGGGGCGTTCTCTCCTTGTCTCTTCAGACAGGGGGCATTCTCTCCTGGGGTAAGCAGCCTGGGGTAACTGGATGAGGTAACTGGCTGGGGTAGCTGGCTAAGGTAGCAGCCTGGGGTAGCTGGCTAAGGTAGCAGCCTGGGGTAGCTGGCTAAGGTAGCAGCCTGGGGTAACTGGCTAAGGTAGCAGCCTGGGGTAACTGGCTATGGTAGCAGCCTGGGGTAGCTGGCTAAGGTAGCAGCCTGGGGTAGCTGGCTAAGGTAGCAGCCTGGGGTAACTGGCTACGGTAGCAGCCTGGGGTAACTGGCTATGGTAGCAGCCTGGGGTAGCTGGCTAAGGTAGCAGCCTGGGGTAGTTGGCTAAGGTAGCAGCCTGGGGTAGTTGGCTAAGGTAGCAGCCTGGGGTAACTGGCTGAGGTAGCAGCCTGGGGTAACTGGCTATGGTAGCAGCCTGGGGTAGCTGGCTAAGGTAGCAGCCTGGTGTAGCTGGATGAGGTAACTGGCTAAGGTAGCAGCCTGGGGTAGCTGGCTAAGGTAGCAGCCTGGGGTAACTGGCTGAGGTAGCAGCCTGGGGTAACTGGCTATGGTAGCAGCCTGGGGTAGCTGGCTAAGGTAGCAGCCTGGGGTAGCAGCCTGGGGTAGCTGGCTATGGTAGCAGCCTGGGGTAACTGGCTAAGGTAGCAGCCTTGGGTAGCTGGCTATGGTAGCAGCCTGGGGTAGCTGGCTAAGGTAGCAGCCTGGGGTAGCTGGCTATGGTAGCAGCCTGGGGTAACTGGCTAAGGTAGCAGCCTGGGGTAGCTGGCTAAGGTAGCAGCCTGGGGTAACTGGCTAAGGTAGCAGCCTGGGGTAACTGGCTAAGGTAGCAGCCTGGGGTAACTGGCTAAGGTAGCAGCCTGGGGTCCCTGGCTAAGGTAGCAGCCTGGGGTAACTGGCTATGGTAGCAGCCTGGGGTAACTGGCTGAGGTAGCAGCCTGGGGTAGCTGGCTACGGTAGCAGCCTGGGGTAGCTGGCTGAGGTAGCAGCCTGGGGTAACTGGCTGAGGTAGCAGCCTGGGGTAACTGGCTAAGGTAGCAGCCTGGGGTAACTGGCTAAGGTAGCAGCCTGGGGTAACTGGCTAAGGTAGCAGCCTGGGGTAACTGGCTGAGGTAGCAGCCTGGGGTAGCTGGCTAAGGTAGCAGCCTGGGGTAACTGGCTAAGGTAGCAGCCTGGGGTAACTGGCTACGGTAGCAGCCTGGGGTAGCTGGCTATGGTAGCAGCCTGGGGTAACTGGCTAAGGTAGCAGCCTGGGGTAACTGGCTAAGGTAGCAGCCTGGGGTCACTGGCTATGGTAGCAGCCTGGGGTAACTGGCTAAGGTAGCAGCCTGGGGTAGCTGGCTAAGGTAGCAGCCTGTGGTAGCTGGCTAAGGTAGCAGCCTGGGGTAACTGGCTAAGGACTTGGAGGACTAACCAGCATCCACACAGACAGAGAGAGAAAGACAGACAGACAGACAGACAGATGTAATCAGTAACCCACCACAGACAGACAGGTGTATTCAGTAACCCACCACAGACAGAGAGACAGACAGACAGACAGACAGCCAGCCAGACAGACAGACAGGTGTAATCAGTAACTCACCACATACAGACAGACAGACAGACAGACAGACAGACAGACAGGTGTAATCAGTAACCCACCACAGACAGACAGACAGACAGGTGTAATCAGTAACCCACCACAGAGAGACAGACAGGTGTAATCAGTAACCCACCACAGAGAGACAGACAGGTGTAATCAGTAACCCACCACAGAGAGACAGACAGGTGTAATCAGTAACCCACCACAGAGAAACAGACAGGTGTAATCAGTAACCCACCACAGACAGACAGGTGTAATCAATAACCCACCACAGACAGACAGACAAGTGTAATCAGTAACCCACCACAGACAGACAGACAGGTGTAATCAGTAACCCACCACAAAGAGACAGACAGGTGTAATCGGTAACCCACCACAGAGAGACAGACAGGTGTAATCAGTAACCCACCACAGAGAGACAGACAGGTGTAATCAGTAACCTACCACAGAGAGACAGACTGGTGTAATCAGTAACCCACCACAGAGAGACAGACAGGTGTAATCAGTAACCCACCACAGAGAGACAGACAGGTGTAATCAGTAACCCACCACAGACAGACAGACAGGTGTAATCAGTAACCCACCACAGAGAGACAGACAAGTGTATTCAGTAACCCACCACAGAGAGACAGACAGGTGTAATCAGTAACCCACCACAGAGAGACAGACAGGTGTAATCAGTAACCCACCACAGAGAGACAGACAGGTGTAATCAGTAACCCACCACAGAGAGACAGACAGGTGTAATCAGTAACCCACCACAGAGAGACAGACAGGTGTAATCAGTAACCCACCACAGAGAGACAGACAGGTGTAATCAGTAACCCACCACAGAGAGACAGACAGGTGTAATCAGTAACCCACCACAGAGAGACAGACAGGTGTAATCAGTAACCCACCAGACAGACAGACAGGTGTAATCAGTAACCCACCACAGAGAGACAGACAGGTGTAATCAGTAACCCACCACAGACAGACAGACAGGTGTAATCAGTAACCCACCACAGAGAGACAGACAGACAGGTGTAATCAGTAACCCACCACAGAGAGACAGACAGACAGGTGTAATCAGTAACCCACCACAGAGAGACAGACAGACAGGTGTAATCAGTAACCCACCACAGAGAGACAGACAGGTGTAATCAGTAACCCACCACAGAGAGACAGACAGGTGTAATCAGTAACCCACCACAGAGAGACAGACAGGTGTAATCAGTAACCCACCACAGACAGACAGGTGTAATCAATAACCCACCACAGACAGACAGACAAGTGTAATCAGTAACCCACCACAGACAGACAGACAGGTGTAATCAGTAACCCACCACAAAGAGACAGACAGGTGTAATCGGTAACCCACCACAGAGAGACAGACAGGTGTAATCAGTAACCCACCACAGAGAGACAGACAGGTGTAATCAGTAACCTACCACAGAGAGACAGACTGGTGTAATCAGTAACCCACCACAGAGAGACAGACAGGTGTAATCAGTAACCCACCACAGAGAGACAGACAGGTGTAATCAGTAACCCACCACAGACAGACAGACAGGTGTAATCAGTAACCCACCACAGAGAGACAGACAAGTGTATTCAGTAACCCACCACAGAGAGACAGACAGGTGTAATCAGTAACCCACCACAGAGAGACAGACAGGTGTAATCAGTAACCCACCACAGAGAGACAGACAGGTGTAATCAGTAACCCACCACAGACAGACAGACAGGTGTAATCAGTAACCCACCACAGACAGACAGACAGGTGTAATCAGTAACCCACCACAGAGAGACAGACAGGTGTAATCAGTAACCCACCACAGAGAGACAGACAGGTGTAATCAGTAACCCACCACAGAGAGACAGACAGGTGTAATCAGTAACCCACCACAGAGAGACAGACAGGTGTAATCAGTAACCCACCACAGACAGACAGACAGGTGTAATCAGTAACCCACCACAGAGAGACAGACAGGTGTAATCAGTAACCCACCACAGAGAGAAAGACAGGTGTAATCAGTAACCCACCAGACAGACAGACAGGTGTAATCAGTAACCCACCACAGAGAGACAGACAGGTGTAATCAGTAACCCACCACAGACAGACAGACAGGTGTAATCAGTAACCCACCACAGAGAGACAGACAGACAGGTGTAATCAGTAACCCACCACAGAGAGACAGACAGGTGTAATCAGTAACCCACCACAGAGAGACAGACAGGTGTAATCAGTAACCCACCACAGAGAGACAGACAGGTGTAATCAGTAACCCACCACAGAGAGACAGACAGGTGTAATCAGTAACCCACCACAGAGAGACAGACAGGTGTAATCAGTAACCCACCACAGACAGACAGACAGGTGTAATCAGTAACCCACCACAAAGAGACAGACAGGTGTAATCAGTAACCCACCACAGAGAGACAGACAGGTGTAATCAGTAACCCACCAGACAGACAGACAGGTGTAATCAGTAACCCACCACAGAGAGACAGACAGGTGTAATCAGTAACCCACCACAGACAGACAGACAGGTGTAATCAGTAACCCACCACAGAGAGACAGACAGACAGGTGTAATCAGTAACCCACCACAGAGAGACAGACAGACAGGTGTAATCAGTAACCCACCACAGAGAGACAGACAGGAGACAGACAGACAGGTGTAATCAGTAACCCACCACAGAGAGACAGACAGACAGGTGTAATCAGTAACCCACCACAGAGAGACAGACAGACAGGTGTAATCAGTAACCCACCACAGAGACTTCTCGATGATCTTGGTTCTGAAGACCTCCTCCTGATCCAGGTTGACAGTACAGTAACAGTCTCTCATCCTGTTGGGACCTGGGTACGGAGGGATGTTCTTCGCCTCACCTGGAGGAGGAGGAGGAGGAGGAGGAGGAAGAGGAGGAGAGAGAACAGAACAAAGGTTATCGGTTAGCAGGGCTGAACTCAGAAAGGGAGAACAGTGATGTAACTTTATTGAACGCTAACTGAAGGAAGCCTTGTTATAATGCATGGTAACTGAAGGAAGCCTTGTTATAATGCATGGTAACTGTCGTAAGCCTTGTTATAATGCATGGTAACTGTCGTAAGCCTTGTTATAATGCATGGTAACTGTTGTAAGCCTTGTTATAATGCATGGTACCTGAAGGAAGCCTTGTTATAATGCATGGTAACTGTTGTAAGCCTTGTTATAATGCATCGTAACTGTCGTAAGCCTTGTTATAATGCATGGTAACTGTCGTAAGCCTTGTTATAATGCATCGTAACTGTCGTAAGCCTTGTTATAATGCATGGTAACTGAAGGAAGCCTTGTTATAATGCATGGTAACTGTCGTAAGCCTTGTTATAATGCATGGTAACTGTTGTAAGCCTTGTTATAATGCATCGTAACTGTTGTAAGCCTTGTTATAATGCATGGTAACTGAAGGAAGCCTTGTTATAATGCATGGTAACTGAAGGAAGCCTTGTTATAATGCATGGTAACTGTCGTAAGCCTTGTTATAATGCATGGTAACTGAAGGAAGCCTTGTTATAATGCATGGTAACTGTTGTAAGCCTTGTTATAATGCATGGTACCTGAAGGAAGCCTTGTTATAATGCATGGTAACTGTTGTAAGCCTTGTTATAATGCATCGTAACTGTTCGTAAGCCTTGTTATAATGCATGGTAACTGTCGTAAGCCTTGTTTATAATGCATCGTAACTGTCGTAAGCCTTGTTATAATGCATGGTAACTGAAGGAAGCCTTGTTATAATGCATGGTAACTGTTGTAAGCCTTGTTATAATGCATGGTAACTGTTGTAAGCCTTGTTATAATGCATCGTAACTGTCGTAAGCCTTGTTATAATGCATGGTAACTGAAGGAAGCCTTGTTATAATGCATAGTAACTGTAGTAAACCTTGTTATAATGCATGGTAACTGTCGTAAGCCTTGTTATAATGCATGGTAACTCTCGTAAGCCTTGTTATACTGCATGGTACCTGAAGGAAACCTTGTTATAATGCATGGTAACTGAAGGAAGCCTTGTTATAATGCATGGTAACTGTCGTAAGCCTTGTTATAATGCATCGTAACTGTTGTAAGCCTTGTTATAATGCATGGTAACTGGTAACTTGTTATAATGCATGTTATATTATATCTCTCTCTCTCCCCTTCTAAGTAACTGTTGTAAGCCTTGTTATCCCCCTGCATCTAACTCTCTCCCCTCCTCTATAATGCCTCTCTCTTCTAAGCCTTGTTATCTCTCGCTCTCTCTCTCCCCCTTCTCTCTCTCTCCCCTCTCTCTATCTCTACCCCTCTCTCTCCCCCTCTCTCTCTCTATCTCTACCCCTCTCTCTCCCTCTCTCCCCCTTCTCTATCTCTCCCCCTCTCTCTCCCTCTCCCTCCCCTTCTCTATCTCTCTCCCCTCTCCCCCTTCTCTATCTCTCCCCCTCCTCTCTATCTCTCCCTCTCTCCCCCTTCTCTATCTCCCCCTCTCCTATCTCTCCCCCTTTCTCCCTCTCCTTCTCTATCTCCCTATCTCTCTCTCTCTCTCCCCCTTCTCTCTCCCCCTTCTCTCTATCTCTCTACCCCTCTCTCTCTCCTCTCTCCCCCTTCTCTATCTCTCCCCTCTCTTTCTCTCTCTCTCCCCCTTCTCTCCCTCTCTCCCCCCCTTCTCCCCTTCTCTCTCCCCCTCTCTCTCCCTCTCTCCCCCCCTTCTCCTATCTCTCCCCCCTCTCTCTCTCTCTATCTCTCCCCCTCACTCTCTCCCTCTCTCCCCCTTCTCTCTCTCCCCTCTCTCTCCCTCTCTCCCCCTTCTCTCTCTCCCCCTCTCTCTCTCCCCCTCTCTCTCTCTCTCCCCCTCCCCCCCTCTCTCTCTCCCTCTCCCCCTCTCTCTCCTATCTCTACCCCCTCTATCTCTCCCTCTCTCTCATCTCTCCCTCTCTCTCTCCTCTCTCCCCTTCTCTATCTCTCTCTCCCCCCCTCCCTCTCTCTTTATCTCTCCCCCTCTCTCTCCCCTCTCCCCCTTCTCTATCTCTCCCCCTCTCTCTCTCTCCTCTCTCCTCTCTCACTCTCCCCCTCTCTATCTCTCCCTCTCCCCCTCTCTCTCCCTCTCTCCCCCTTCTCTATCTTTCCCCCTCT
>NW_027038458.1:0-7500 GCF_034236695.1 Oncorhynchus nerka
ACCGTTACACCTGCTTCTGGGACGTTTCAGTGTGCAGTCATGTAGATTAAAATTAAAAACTACACCACCAGAAAAAGAAAGCTTGCAAAGTCCGTGGCTCACAGCTCTTCTCTATGTTGACAGCCTGTAAAGTCTGTGGCTCACAGCTCTTCTCTATGTTGTCAGCCTGTAAAGTCTGTGGCTCACAGCTCTTCTCTATGTTGTCAGCCTGTAAAGTCTGTGGCTCACAGCTCTTCTCTACATTGTCAGCCTGTAAAGTCTGTGGCTCACAGCTCTTCTCTACGTTGTCAATCTGTAAAGTCTGTGGCTCACAGCTCTTCTCTATGTTGTCAGCCTGTAAAGTCTGTGGCTCACAGCCCTTCTCTATGTTGTCAGCCTGTAAAGTCTGTGGCTCACAGCTCTTCTCTACATTGTCAGCCTGTAAAGTCTGTGGCTCACAGCTCTTCTCTACGTTGTCAATCTGTAAAGTCTGTGGCTCACAGCTCTTCTCTATGTTGTCAGCCTGTAAAGTCTGTGGCTCACAGCTCTTCTCTATGTTGTCAGCCTGTAAAGTCTGTGGCTCACAGCTCTTCTCTACGTTGTCAGCCTGTAAAGTCTGTGGCTCACAGCTCTTCTCTATGTTGTCAGCCTGTAAAGTCTGTGGCTCACAGCTCTTCTCTACGTTGTCAGCCTGTAAAGTCTGTGGCTCACAGCTCTTCTCTACATTGTCAGCCTGTAAAGTCTGTGGCTCACAGCTCTTCTCTACGTTGTCAGCCTGTAAAGTCTGTGGCTCACAGCTCTTCTCTATGTTGTCAGCCTGTAAAGTCTGTGGCTCACAGCTATTCTCTATGTTGTCAGCCTGTAAAGTCTGTGGCTCACAGCTCTTCTCTACATTGTCAGCCTGTAAAGTCTGTGGCTCACAGCTCTTCTCTACGTTGTCAGCCTGTAAAGTCTGTGGCTCACAGCTCTTCTCTACGTTGTCAGCCTGTAAAGTCTGTGGCTCACAGCTCTTCTCTATGTTGTCAGCCTGTAAAGTCTGTGGCTCACAGCTCTTCTCTACATTGTCAGCCTGTAAAGTCTGTGGCTCACAGCTCTTCTCTACGTTGTCAGCCTGTAAAGTCTGTGGCTCACAGCTCTTCTCTACGTTGTCAGCCTGTAAAGTCTGTGGCTCACAGCTCTTCTCTATGTGTGACAAAATGTATTTAATCATAATAACAAGTAAAAGCTAAGTTTCACAAAGTCATGATAAAATAGACAGCTCAAAAGTTGATTTGATAAGTTCAGTGTTCTTCTCTGACTTGACCAGTCTGAATCAGTCAGCGTTGGAAGGATATGGATTTTCACACTTGCTAATATTTCTTAACACCTTGTCCACTGTTCTCATTCTCACCCCATGCTCCTCATCCATGTGAATTAAGGGCAATATGCAGTAGACCTCATCCATGTAAAGGAAGGACAATGTGCAGTAGACCTCATCCATGTAAAGGAAGGACAATGTGCAGTAGACCTCATCCATGTAAAGGAAGGACAATGTGCAGTAAACCTCATCCATTAAAGGAAGGACAATGTGCAGTAGACCTCATCCATGTAAAGGAAGGGCAATGTGCAGTAGACCTCATCTGTGTAAAGGAAGGACAATGTGCAGTAGACCTCATCCATGTAAAGGAAGGACAATGTGCAGTAAACCTCATCCATGTAAAGGAAGGACAATGTGCAGTAAACCTCATCCGTATAAAGGAAGGACAATGTGCACACATGCAAACCTGCAAACAGCCACACATTCAAACCTGCAAACAGCCACACATGCAAACCTGCAAACAGCCACACATTCAAACCTGCAAACAGCCACACATGCAAAACCTGCAAACAGCCACACATGCAAACCTGCAAACAGCCACACATTCAAACCTGCAAACAGCCACACATTCAAACCTGCAAACAGCCACACATGCAAACCTGCAAACAGCCACACATTCAAACCTGCCAACAGCCACACACTCAAACCTGCTAACAGCCACACATTCAAACAGCCACACATTCAAACCTGCTAACAGCCACACATTCAAACCTGCCAACAGCCACACATTCAAACCTGCAAACAGCCACACATTCAAAACCTGCTAACAGCCACACATTTCAAACCTGCTAACAGCCACACATTTCAAACCTGCAAACAGCCACACATTCAAACCTGCTAACAGCCACACATTCAAACCTGCAAACAGCCACACATTCAAACATGATAACAGCCACACATTCAAACCTGCTAACAGCCACACATTCAAACCTGCAAACAGCCACACATTCAAACCTGCTAACAGCCACACATTCAAACCTGCAAACAGCCACACATTCAAACATGATAACAGCCACACATTCAAACCTGCTAACAGCCACACATTCAAACCTGCCAACAGCCACACATTCAAACCTGCTAACAGCCACATTTCAAACCTGCTAACAGCCACACATTCAAACCTGCCAACAGCCACACATTCAAACCTGCAAACAGCCACACATTTCAAACCACTAACAGCCACACATTCAAACCTGCCAACAGCCACACATTCAAACCTGCAAACAGCCACACATTCAAACCTGCAAACAGCCACACATGCAAACCTGCAAACAGCCACACATTCAAACCTGCCAACAGCCACACACTCAAACCTGCTAACAGCCACACATTCAAACAGCCACACATTCAAACCTGCTAACAGCCACACATTCAAACCTGCCAACAGCCACACATTCAAACCTGCAAACAGCCACACATTCAAACCTGCTAACAGCCACACATTCAAACCTGCAAACAGCCACACATTCAAACCTGCTAACAGCCACACATTCAAACCTGCAAACAGCCACACATTCAAACATGATAACAGCCACACATTCAAACCTGCTCACAGCCACACATTCAAACCTGCCTACAGCCACACATTCAAACCTGCTAACAGCCACACATTCAAACCTGCTAACAGCCACACATTCAAACCTGCCAACAGCCACACATTCAAACCTGCAAACAGCCACACATTCAAACCTGCTAACAGCCACACATTCAAACCTGCTAACAGCCACACATGCAAACCTGCAAACAGCCACACATTCAAACCTGCTAACAGCCACACATTCAAACCTGCTAACAGCCACACATTCAAACATGATAACAGCCACACATTCAAACCTGCTAACAGCCACACATTCAAACCTGCTAACAGCCACACATTCAAACCTGCCAACAGCCACACATTCAAACCTGCTAACAGCCACACTTTCAATTGGAACTAAAAAGAGGCAGCCACATTTTCAGCTTCTACTGGATATTGAATAGCCATCAATATCTTAGTAAAAGCTTTTACCTTTGCTTTACTTTTGCTGGACTTGGTTCAATGGGAATAGCTGTTGTTGTTGTCTTCAGCAGTCAGTCAGTGTGAGTGAGACAGCTTACAGACACTGTCTGCATCCTCTATGCCTCTTCACTGTGTCCAACACCCCAACATGACCTAGAGAAAGAACCACATTTAATCACTTCCACACCACACACCATGGGCATACACACTGTATGAATGACAGCGAGTTACAGAGTTATGTTTGTGTCGTGGGTTGTTTCAGACTATTTCTCCCAATAAAAACGTCTCATGGTCCATGGTCTTCCTCTCTCCTTCTCTCTGAATAAGCTGTTGATAGTCAAGTGTTTTAACACAACCGGCTGGATGGAAGCCATTTCCACACAAATGCCTCATTTCCAACAAAGACGAAAGCACACAGGAAAGAAGATACATGAACTGTTTTTGCAGTTATGGCACAACAATCATTTACCTATTTGAATACAGAGATGTTAGCTGCAAGACTCTTGTTCAGATCATTTCCAACAGAGAAATAGTACAACTCTTTGCAAACGATCATGCCCATCCTTCTTGCTGTGCTGCTGCCAAGGGGGGCAGAGGCTGGTGGCAGAGTGAGTGGTGTGTGATGGTGCTATCGTCAGCAGGCCGGAGACCCAGATTGCTACATTTCAGGCAGCAGCTCTCTGGCACACAGGAGTTAGTCACAATTAATGAAGACACTGCGAGTGACTCCTGAGGTTGGCGGAACATGGAATGCAGAATGCGGAACATGAGAATGCAGAATGCGGAACATGAGAATGCCATATGGTATCATGGCCACTGACATCTCGATTCGGGAACCACTGGGCTGAGGTAGAAAAGAGATTTAACTAGAGCTACACACACTCAATACACCACAGATACTCACACACAGGTGCATTTGTAGGCTTAGACAGTTTTTAAAGGTCTAATGCAGCTGTTTTTATCTCAATATCAAATTATTTCTGGGTAACATTGAAGTACCTTACTGTGATGGTTTTACCTAAAATGGTAAAATAAAAAACATAACTTCTTTGTAAAGGCAAATTCTCAAGCAATCATTTAGCTTGGACTGTTCAAACTGGTCTAAGTGGGGAGGGGACAACATAAATGAGCTGTTAATGGCAGAGCGGTTTGGAACTCTCTTTGTTATTGGTCTATTAACTATTTTACCGCATAGTGATGTCACCATGGAAGGCCAAATCTCCATCACACCAAAATAGGCTGGAATTTCAGGCAGTGTTTACTCAGCTCTTACACTAAAAGGGCGTTACCATCTTTTTTTTATTCCAACCTCAAAGCGCATGTTTTTGACCCGCACTGGGCCTTTTTAACAACACAATACGACAACAAGGGAATGGAAACATATCAAAACATACAAGTTTTAAATAACTCCACTCCACCAAATCCTTCAGCTTATCAAGCCCCCACTGATGCCACAGAACATGAATAATGTTCTGATCCTCCCCCAATAAAGACCCTAGCTACTACCTATCTGCTCTATCTACATTTTACATTTGACATGTTAGTCATTTAGCAGACACTCTTATTCAGAACGACTTACATTAGTGCATTCATCTGAAGATAGCGAGGTGAGGGAACAACATATCACAAACGTAGCAAGTACATTTTCCCTCAATAAAGTAGTTATCAGCAAAGTCAGTGCTAGTCCTCTATCTCTCCATCCAAGCCCCCTCTCTATCTCTCCATCCAAGCCCCTCTTTATCTCTCCATCCAAGCCCTCTCTATCTCTCCATCCAAGCCCCCTCTCTATCTCTCCATCCAAGCCCCCTCTCTATCTCTCCATCCAAGCCCCCTCTCTATCTCTCCATCCAAGCCCCCTCTCTATCTCTCCATCCAAGCCCCCTCTCTATCTCTCCATCCAAGCCCCCTCTTTGTCTCTCCATCCAAGCCCCCTCTCTATCTCTCCATCCAAGCCCCCTCTCTATCTCTCCATCCAAGCCCCCTCTCTATCTCTCCATCCAAGCCCCCTCTCTATCTCTCAAATCAAATCAAATCAAATTATATTATATTGGTCATATACACATGGTTAGCATAGTTTAATGTGAGTGTAGCAAAATGCTTGTGCTTCTAGTTCCGACAGTGCAGTAATATCTAACAAGCAAGCTAACCATTTCCAAACAACTACCTAATACACACACATCTAAAGGGGTGAATGAGAATATGTACATATAAGTATATGGATGAGCGATGGCTGAGCGGCATAGGCAAGGTGCAATAGATGCTATAAAATACAGTATATAGATATGATATGAGTAATGTAAGATATGTAAACATCGTTAAAGTGGCATTGTTTAAAGTGACTATTGATACATTTATTAAGGTGGCCAGTGTTTGCGTCTCAATGTAGGAAGCAGCCTCTCTGACTTAGTGGTGGCTGTTTAGCAGTCTGATTGCCTTGAGATGTTTTTTCGGTCTCGTGGTAGCTTTGATGCACCTGTACTGACCTCGCCTTCTGGATGGTAGTGGTGTAAACAGGCAGTGGCTCGGGTGGTTGTTGTCCTTGATCTTTTTGCCTTCCTGTGACATCGGGTCCTGTAGGTGTCATGGAGGGGGCAGGGAGTTTGCCCTGGTGATGCGTTGTGCAGACCGCACTACCCTCTGGAGAGCCTTGCGGTTGAGGGTTGTGCAGTTGCCGTACCAGGCTGTGATACAGCCCGACAGGATCCTCTCAATTTTGCATCTGTAAAAGATTGTCAGGGTTTTGGGTGACAAGCCAAATTTCTTCAGTCGTCTGAAGACCAGCGTTGAATGGTTCTAGTCACTGGTACATCCTGTTTGAGTTTCTGCCTATATAAGACAGTAGGAGCAAGATGGCACAGTGGTCGGATTTGCCGAAGGGAGGGCGGGCAAGAGCTTTGAATGCAGCGTGGAAGTTAGAGTAGCAGTGATCGAGTGTATTACACCCGTGTGTAGTGCAATCAATATGCTGATAGAGTTTAGGTAGCCATGTTCTCAAATTTGCTTCGTTGAAATCCCCAGCTACAATAAATGCAGCCTCAGGATATATGGTTTCCAGTTTACATAGACTCCAGTGAAGTTCCTTGGGGGGGAATGTACACCACTGGGACAATAACTGACGAGAATTGTCTTGGGAGGTTATATGGCCGGCATTTGATTGTAAGGAATTCTAGGTCGGGTGAGCAGAAGAACTTGAGTTCCTGTATGTTGTTATGATTACACCATGAGTCGTTAACCTCTTCAGTCGACCCTCTACTTTTTTGAACATTTTGTTAAAAATCGCGCAACATTTCAGCGCCCTGCTACTCATGCCAGGAATATAGTACGTTCATATGGTTAGAATGTGTGGATAGGAAACCCTCGGACGTTTTTAAAACTGGTTAAATCACGACTGTGGCTATTACATAATGTGCGTTACATCGGAAAGCGCAGGAAAACCTGATCACAGAAAATGGAAATAAATATCCTTGCGCCACTTCCAGCAATTGTTAACAGTGAGCCGAATTAGATAAGACCGAGCATTCAACTCCCACAGCATCCCCATGTTGTCTAGAGTCTTGTGAATTTAATCATCTTTGATTCTTGGTTGAACCGAAAGAGGGGCACCGCTTACCTCCGGTCTCCGCCCAGATCATTCGAAGAAGAGCTCTCTCCTGAAATTTTTCCAAGACGACAGCTAATGATATTTACATCGCCTACGGATGATTTTTATCGCTTATTAACGTTTACTAATACCTAAAGTAGCATTACAAACGTATTTGAAGTGTTTTGTGAAGTTTATCGTCTACTTTTTGAATTTTAAAAAATGACGTTACGTTGTGAAATCGCTGTTTTTTTCGTTTATCACACAGTCTACATATAATGATATCTTGGCTTTATATGGCCCGATTTAATCGAAATAAAGACCCAATAGTGTTTATGGGACATCTAGGAGTGCCAACAAAGAAGATGGTGAAAGGTAATGACTGTTTTCTATTTTATTGTGCGGTTTGTGTAACGCCGAAATGCTAATTATTTTGTTTACGTCCCCTGCTGTGCTTTTCTGTTGTAGTGTATTGGTGCATGCTATCAGATAATAGCTTCTCATGCTGTCGCCGAAAAGCATTTTAAAAATCGGACTTGTTGCCTGGATTCACAACGAGTGTAGCTTTAATTTGATACCCTGCAT
>NW_027038458.1:12500-25000 GCF_034236695.1 Oncorhynchus nerka
TTATTAACAGCAGACTCGTACATATCCTCAATGAAAACAATGTACTGAGCAAATGTCAAATTGGCTTTTACCAAATTACCGTACAACAGACCATGTATTCACACTGCACACCTAATTGACAACCAAACAAACCAAAACAAAGGCAAGAATCTTCTCATGCTTTGTTGATTTCAAAAAAGCCGACTCAATCTGGCATGAGGGTCTGCTATACAAACTGATGGAAAGTGGTGTTGGGGGTAAAACATATGACATTATAAAATCCATGTACACAAACAACAAGTGTGCGGTTAAAATTGGCAAAAAACACACATTTCTTCACACAGGGTCGTAGGGTTAGACAGGGATGCAGCTTAAGCCCCACCCTCTTCAACATATATATCAACGAATTGGCACGGACACTAGAAAGTCTGCAGCACCCGGCCTCCCCTGCTAGAATCCGAAGTCAAATGTCTGCTGTTTGCTGATGATCTGGTGCTTCTGTCACCAACCAAGGAGGGCCTACAGCAGCACCTAGATCTTATGCACAGATTCTGTCAGACCTGGGCCCTGACAGTAAATCTCAGTAAGACCAAAATAATGGTGTTCAAAAAGGTCCAGTCACCAGGACCACAAATACAAATTCCATCTAGACACTGTTGCCGTAGAGCACACAAAAACTATACATACCTTGGCCTAAACATCAGCGCCACAGGTAACTTCCACAAAGCTGTGAACGATCTGAGAGACAAGGCAAGAAGGGCATTCTATGCCATCAAAAAAACATACATTTCAACATACCAATTAGGATTTGGCAAAAATACTTGAATCAGTCATAGAGCCCATTGCCCTTTATGGTTGTGAGGTCTGGGGTCCGCTCACCAACCAAGACTTCACAAAATGGGACAAACACCAAATTGAGACTCTGCACGCAGAATTCTGCAAAAATATCCTCCGTGTACAACGTAAAACACCAAATAATGCATGCAGAGCAGAATTAGGCCGATACCCACTAATTATCAAAATCCAGAAAAGAGCCGTTAAATTCTACAACCACCTAAAAGGAAGTGATTCACAAACCTTCCATAACAAAGCCATCACCTACAGAGAGATGAACCTGGAGAAGAGTCCCTAAGCAAGCTGGTCCTGGGGCTCTGTTCACAAACACAAACACACCCTACAGAGCCCCAGGACAACAGCACAATTAGACCCAACCAAATCATGAGAAAACAAAAAGATAATTACTTAACACATTGGAAAGAATTAACAAAAAAACAGAGCAACCTAGAATGCTATTTGGCCCTACACAGAGAGTACACAGCGGCAGAATACCTGACCACTGTGACTGACCCAAAATTAAGGAAAGCTTTGACTATGTACAGACTCAGTGAGCATAGCCTTGCTATTGAGAAAAGGCCGCCGTAGGCAGACATGGCTCTCAAGAAGACAGGCTATGTGCTCACTGCCCACAAAATGAGGTGGAAACTGAGCTGCACTTCCTAACCTCCTGCCCAATGTATGGCCATATTAGAGAGACATATTTCCCCCAGATTACACAGATCCACAAAGAATTCGAAAACAAATCCAATTTTGAAAAACTCCCATATCTTTTGGGTGAAATTCCACAGTGTGCTATCACAGCAGCAATATTTGTGACCTGTTGCCACGAGAAAAGGGCAACCAGTGAAGAACAAACACCATTGTAAATACAACCCATATTTATGCTTATTCATTTGATCTTGTGTCCTTTAACTATTTGTACATTGTATATATATATATAATATGACATTTGTAATGTCTTTACTGTTTTGAAACTTCTGTATGTGTAATGTTTACTGTTAATTTTTGTTGTTTTTCACTTTATATATTCACTTTGTATGTTGTCTACCTCACTTGCTTTGGCAATGTTAACACATGTTTCCCATGCCAATAAAGCCCTTGAATTGAATTGAATTGAGAGAGAGAGAGAGAGAGAGAGAGAGGCAGTGATAGGGATAGAGAGGATAGAGAGAGAACGAGGGAGAGAGAGAGAGAGAGAGAGAGGCAGTGATAGGGATAGAGAGGATAGAGAGAGAGCGACAGAGAGAGAGGCAGTGATAGGGATAGAGAGGATAGAGAGAGAGCGAGGGAGAGAGAGAGAGAGGGAGAGAGAGGCAGTGATAGGGATAGAGAGGATAGAGAGAGAGAGAGGCAGTGATAGGGATAGAGAGGATAGAAAGAGAGAAAGAGAGAGCGAGAGAGGGAGAGAGAGAGAGAGAGAGAGAGAGAGAGAGAGAGAGAGGCAGTGATAGGGATAGAGAGGATAGAGAGAGAGAGAGAGGGAGAGAGAGGCAGTGATAGGGATAGAGAGGATAGAGAGAGAGCGAGGGAGAGAGAGAGAGAGGCAGTGATAGGCAGTGATAGGGACAGAGAGGATAGAGAGAGAGCGAGGGAGAGAGAGAGAGAGAGAGAGAGAGAGGCAGTGATAGGGATAGAGAGGATAGAAAGAGCGAGAGAGGAGAGAGAGAGAGAGAGAGCGAGAGAGGGAGAGAGAGAGAGAGAGAGAGAGTGAGAGAGGGAGAGAGAGTGAGAGAGGGAGAGAGAGAGAGAGAGGCAGTGATAGAGATAGAGAGGATAGAGAGAGAGCAAGGGAGAGAGAGAGAGAGAGAGAGGCAGTGATAGGGATAGAGAGGATAGAGAGAGCGAGGGAGAGAGAGAGAGAGAGGAGAGAGGCAGTGATAGGGATAGAGGGATAGATAGAGAGCGAGGAGAGAGGGAGAGGAGAGAGAGAGAGAGAGAGAGGGAGAGAGGCAGTGATAGGGATAGAGAGGATAGAGAGAGAGGAGGGAGAGAGAGAGAGGGAGAGAGGGCAGTGATAGGGATAGAGGAGGATAGAGAGAGGAGCGAGGGAGAGAGAGGAGAGAGAGAGAGAGAGAGAGAGAGAGAGGCAGTGATAGGGATAGAGAGGATAGAGAGGATAGAGAGAGAGAGAGAGAGGAAGGGAGGGCAGGAGAGAGAGAGGGAGGGAGGGTGGGGGAGAGAGAGAGAGCGAGAGAGAGGCAGTGATAGGGATAGAGAGGATAGAGAGAGAGAGAGAGAGAGAGGCAGTGATAGGGATAGAGAGGATAGAGAGAGAGCGAGGAGAGAGAGCGAGGGAGGGCAGAGAGAGAGAGAGAGGCAGTGATAGGGATAGAGAGGATAGAGAGAGAGAGCGAGGGAGAGAGAGGGAGGGAGGGCAGGAGAGAGAGGAGGGAGGGCAGGAGAGAGAGGAAGGAGGGCAGGAGATAGAGAGGAGGGAGGGTGGGGGAGAGAGAGAGAGAGAGAGAGAGAGAGAGTGTGAGGGAGAGAGAGAGTGGGAGAGTGGGAGAGAGAGAGAGTGTGTGTGAGAGAGAGAGAGAGAGAGAGAGAGAGAGAGAGAGAGAGGGAGGGAGAAAGGGGGGGAGAACTATAGTGGCAGTGATGGAGAGAGAGACGTAACTATAGAGAGGCAGTAATAGAGAGTTCTGCTGGCTCTGGTCCTGCAGATGTAGGATCTTAATTTGAGCCACTTTGCTACAGAATGAAAAATCCGACAGCAACAGGAAATGTGAATTATTTTGTGGAATTTAAGTAATATACTTATTTTTATTGGTTGAGGCATTTTTCGTTATGCAATTCAAATCTGAAATTTCAAAGTGGAAATTGTAAACTTTGGAAGCATTTTTAAACCTCAAATGCACTACAAGTTTGCATTCCCCCCACACACACATTTTGTGTATCCTTTTAACGTCAAACAAATTTTTCACACAGAACGCATTAAAGGCCTAACTGACATCAACTCTCATCTGGAAGAGAAGGAGAAATCAATAGTGTTTTAGAAGGTCAAAGTCAAGCATCAACAATCACTTTATATGATGCAGGCACAGCGGCCTGTGGTGGTGGTGGTGTTGAAGGGTGTTGGTAGGGTGTTTTTGATGGTGATGATGGTGCTGGTGGTGATGATGGTGGTGGTGGTTGTGGTGCTGGTAGTGGTGGTGGTGATGGTGGAGGAGGTGGTGAAGGTGGCGATGGTAGTGGTGATGGTGGAGTTTGTGGTAGTGGTGATGATAATGAAGATAGTGACAGTGGAGGTGGTGATGATAATGGTGGTGGTGGTGGAAATGGTGTGGGTAGGGTGTTGTTGATGGTGATGATGGTGCTGGTAGTGATGATGGTGGTGGTGGTGATGATGACGCTGGTGGTGCTGGTGATGGTGCTGGTGGTGGTGGCGATGATGATAGTGGTGCTGTTGGAGGTGCTGGTGGTGGTGGTGATGATGATAATGGTGCTGGTAGGGTGGTGATGGTGAAGGTGATGTGATGGTGATGGTGGGAATGATGGTGCTGGTGGTGATGATGGTGGTGGTGGTGATGATGACGCTGGTGGTGCTGGTGATGGTGCTGGTGGTGGTGGCGATGATGATAATGGTGCTGGTAGAGGTGCTGGTGGTGGTGGTGATGATGATAATGGTGCTGGTAAGGTGGTGATGGTGATGGTGATGGTGATGGTGGTAATGATGGTGCTGGTGGTGATGATGGTGGTGTTGATGATGATGGTGCTGGTGGTGCTGGTGATGGTGCTGGTGGTGATGATGATAATGGTGCTGGTGGTGGTGGTGATGATGGTGATGGTGCTGGTGCTGGTGTTGGTGATGGTTGTGGTGGTGCTGGTAGTGGTAGTGGTGGTGGTGATGGTGAAGGTGGTGGTGGTAGTGGTGATGGCGATGCTAATGGTGGTGGTGGTAGTGATGGTGATGGTGATGATAATGGTGGTGGTGGTAGTGATGGTGGAGTTTGTGGTAGTGGTGATGATAATGAAGGTAGTGACGGTGAAGGTGGGGATGATAATGGTGGTGGTGGTGATGATGGTGGTGGTGATGATGATGGTGGAGGAGGGGTGGTGATGGTGATGGTGGTGGTGATGATGGAGGAGGAGGGTGGGTGGTGGTGATGGTGGAGGAGGGGTGGTGGTAGTGGTGGTGGTGGTGGAGGAGGGGTGGTAGGGGAGGAGGTGTAGTGATGGTGGAGGAGGGGTGGTGGTAGTGGTGGTGGTGGTGGAGGAGGGGTGGTAGGGGAGGAGGTGTGGTGATGGTGGAGGAGGGTGGTGATGGTGGTGGTGATGGTGGAGGAGGGGTGGTGGTGGTGGTGGTGGTGGTGGTGGAGGAGGGGGTGGTAGGGGAGGAGGGGTGGTGATGGTGGTGGTGGTGGTGATGGTGGAAGAGGTGTGGTGATGGTGGTGGTGATGGTGGAGGAGGGGTGGTGGAGGAGGTGTGGTGGAGGAGGGGGTGGTGGTGGAGGTGGTGATGGTGGAGGAGGGGTGGTGGTGGAGGTGGTGATGGTGGAGGAGGGGTGGTGGAGGAGGAGGGGGTGGTGGAGGAGGTGTGGTGGAGGAGGTGTGGTGGTGGTGATTGAGTAGGGGTGGTTGTGGTGGTGGTGATGGTGATGGTGGATGAGGGGTGGTGGTGATGGTGGAGGAAGGTTAGTGGTGGTGGTGGAAGAGGAGGGGTGGTTGTGGTGGTGGTGATGGTGGAGGAGGGGTGGTGATGGTGGTGGTGGTGGAGGAAGGGTGGTGATGGTGATGGTGGAGGAGGGGTGGTGGTGGTTGTGGTGGTGGTGGTGGTGGTTGTGGTGGTGGTGGTGATGGTGGTGGTGGAGGAGGGTGGTGGAGGAGGGGTGGTGGCGGTGGTGGTGGTGGTGGTGGTGGAGGGGTGGTGGAGGAGGTGTGGTGGAGGAGGGGGTGGTGGTGGAGGTGGTGATGGTGGAGGAGGGTGGTGGAGGAGGAGGGTGGTGGAGGAGGTGTGTGGAGGAGGTGTGGTGGTGGTGATTGAGTAGGGGTGGTTGTGGTGGTGGTGATGGTGATGGTGGAGGAGGGGTGGTGGAGGAGGAGGGGTGGTGGAGGAGGTGTGGTGGTGGTGGTGATTGAGTAGGGGTGGTTGTGGTGGTGGTGATGGTGATGGTGGAGGAGGGGTGGTGGTGATGGTGGAGGAAGGTTGGTGGTGGTGGTGGAAGAGGAGGGGTGGTTGTGGTGGTGGTGATGGTGGTGGAGGGTGGTGATGGTGGTGGTGGTGGAGGAAGGGTGGTGATGGTGATGGTGGAGGAGGGGTGGTGGTGGTTGTGGTGGTGGTGGTTGTGGTGGTGGTGGAGGAGGGGTGGTGGTGGTGGTGGTGGTGGTGGTGGTGGTGGTGGTGGAGGAGGGGTGGTGGTGGTGGTGGTGGTGGTGGTGGTGGTGGAGGGTGGTGGTGGTGGTGGTGGTGGTGGAGGAGGGGTGGTGGTGATGGTGATGGTGGAGGAGGGGTGGTGGTGGTTGTGGTGGTTGTGGTGGTGGTGGTGGTGGTGGTGGTGGTGGTGGTGGTGGTGGTGGTGGTGGTGGTGGAGGAGGGGTGGTGGTGGAGGGGTGGTGGTCTTGGTGGAGGGATAGTAGTGGTGGTGGTGATGGTTGGGGTGGTATTGCTTTAAGGAATGAAGATAAGGACGCTGAAGGGACGATCCTTACGTCCTTAATGGAGCTGTTGTTATGCCTCGTCGAGGGCTCAGAGACACATCCTCCAGAATCTATACATATATATAAGTTAGAGGTTGAACCCTCACTCCTCACTTAGTGTCTGTCAGTGGGATAGATCTTTTAAAGAGTCTCTACTAGCTATACAACAGACCTTTCCTTCTGCATATTAATGTTATTTCTGCTCTGAATATCTGCCTCCCTTCTTTCCCTAACTTCTCTCTCTTCCTCGCTCCCTCCTTCCCTTGCTCCCTTGCTCCCTCACTTCCTTTTTCCTTCCCTCCTTTCTTTCTGTCCTTCCTTCCTTTCTTCCCTCCTTTTTTCTTTCTTTCTTTCTTTCTTTCTTTCTTTCTTTCTTTCTTTCTTACTTTCTTTCTTCCTTCCTTCCGTCCTTCCTTCCCACGTCCTCCCTCTAGACCCCTGTTGGCCGTGCTGGTACATTTCCATCTCGTTCATCAGTTAAAGACAGATAATCAGAAAGTCATTAGGGTAGCTTGACATCAGCGCTTGCCCCGGGAAGACAGAGTAATTGAGCACCACAGAAGGGAAGAGAGCAGACACAGCCAAGACCAAGCTATAATGAATGAGAGGAAAGGAGAGAGAGAGAGGGGAGAGAGGGAAAGAGAAAGAGAGTGAGGGGGGGTAGAAAGAGGGGTATGGGGGGGATAGGGAGGAGAGAGTGAAAGGAGAGGGAAAGAGAGAGAGGGGGTAGAGAGAGGGGTATGGGGGGATAGGGAGGAGAGAGTGAAAGGAGAGGGAAAGAGAGAGAGGGGGTAGAGAGAGGGGGTATGGGGGATAGGGAGGAGTGAGTGAAAGAAGAGGGGAGAGAGGAAAGAGAAAGAGAGAGAGGGGGGTAGAGAGAGGGGGTATGGGGGATAGAGAGGAGAGAGTGAAAGGAGAGGGAGAGGGAAAGAGAAAGAGAGAGGGCGGGGTAGAGAGGGGGTATGGGGGAGAGGGAGGAGAGAGTGAAAGGAGAGGGGAGAGAGGGAAAGGAGAGGGGAAGAGAGAGGGGGTAGAGAGAGGGGGTATGGGGGAGAGGGAGGAGAGAGTGAAAGGAGAGGGAGGAGAGAGTGAAAGGAGAGGGAAAGAGAGAGGGGGTTAGAGAGAGGGGTATGGGGGATAGGGTTGAGAGAGTGAAAGGAGAGGGGAGAGAGGAAAGAGAAAGAGAGAGAGGGGGTAGAGAGAGGGGTGTGGGGGTTAGGGAGGAGAGAGTGAAAGGAGAGGGAAAGAGATATGGGGAAAAGAGGTTCAAGAGATGGAGAGAGAGGAATAAAAGGGGTTAGACTGAGGGAAAACTAGGCAGATAGAGACAGGTGGATTGGAAGAGAGACGAGAAACAGAGCGAGGAAGAGAGAACAATAGACAGGTAAATACAGACAGACAGAGAGAGGAAGAGACAGAACAACAGACAGGCAGATGCAGCATGTAGAGAAATAGAAATGTTAATTTTAAAGATGTAGACTCAGTGGTAAAGGTTATGTTAATTTTAAAGATGTAGACTCAGTGGTAAAGGTTATGTTCATTTTCAAGATGTAGACTCAGTGGTAAAGGTTATGTTCATTTTAAAGATGTAGACTCAGTGGTAAAGGTTATGTTCATTTTAAAGATGTTGACTCAGTGGTAAAGGTTATGTTCATGTTAAAGGTGTAGACTCAGTGGTAAAGGTTATGTTCATTTTCAAGATGTAGACTCAGTGGTAAAAGGTTATGTTCATTTTAAAGATGTTGACTCAGTGGTAAAGGTTATGTTCATGTTAAAGGTGTAGACTCAGTGGTAAAGGTTATGTTCATTTTAAAGATGTAGACTCAGTGGTAAAGGTTATGTTCATTTTAAAGATGTAGACTCAGTGGTAAAAGGTTATGTTCATTTTAAAGATGTAGACTCAGTGCTAAAAGGTTATGTTCATTTTAAAGGTGTAGACTCAGTGGTAAAAGGTTATGTTCATTTTAAAGGTGTTGACTCAGTGGTTAAAGGTTATGTTCATTTTAAAGGTGTTGACTCAGTGCTAAAAGGTTATGTTCATTTTAAAGGTGTAGACTCAGTGGTAAAAGGTTATGTTCATTTTAAAGGTGTTGACTCAGTGGTTAAAAGGTTATGTTCATTTTAAAGATGTAGACTCAGTGCTAAAAGGTTATATTCATTTTAAAGGTGTAGACTCAGTGGTAAAAGGTTATGTTCATTTTAAAGGTGTTGACTCAGTGGTTAAAGGTTGTGTTCATTTTAAAGGTGTAGACTCAGTGGTAAAAGGTTATGTTCATTTTAAAGGTGTTGACTCAGTGGTTAAAGGTTATGTTCATTTTAAAGATGTAGACTCAGTGCTAAAAGGTTATATTCATTTTAAAGGTGTAGACTCAGTGGTAAAATGTTATGTTCATTTTAAAGGTGTTGACTCAGTGGTTAAAGGTTGTGTTCATTTTAAAGGTGTAGACTCAGTGGTTAAAGGTTGTGTTCATTTTAAAGGTGTTGACTCAGTGGTAAAAGGTTATGTTCATTTTAAAGGTGTAGACTCAGTGGTAAAAGGTTATGTTCATTTTAAAGGTGTTGACTCAGTGGTTAAAAGGTTATGTTCATTTTAAAGATGTAGACTCAGTGGTAAAAGGTTATGTTCATTTTAAAGGTGTTGACTCAGTGGTTAAAGGTTGTGTTCATTTTAAAGGTGTTGACTCAGTGGTAAAAGGTTATGTTCATTTTAAAGGTGTAGACTCAGGGGTAAAAGGTTATGTTCATTTGAAAGGTGTTGACTCAGTGGTTAAAGGTTGTGTTCATTTTAAAGGTGTTGACTCAGTGGTAAAAGGTTATGTTCATTTTAAAGGTGTAGACTCAGTGGTTAAAGGTTATGTTCATTTTAAAGGTGTTGACTCAGTGGTAAAGGTTATGTTCATTTTAAAGATGTAGACTCAGTGGTAAAGGTTATGTTCATTTTCAAGATGTAGACTCAGTGGTAAAAGGTTATGTTCATTTTAAAGATGTTGACTCAGTGGTAAAGGTTATGTTCATGTTAAAGATGTAGACTCAGTGGTAAAAGGTTATGTTCATTTTAAAGATGTAGACTCAGTGCTAAAAGGTTATGTTCATTTTAAAGGTGTTGACTCAGTGGTAAAAGGTTATGTTCATTTTAAAGGTGTAGACTCAGGGGTAAAAGGTTATGTTCATTTTAAAGGTGTAGACTCAGTGGTTAAAGGTTGTGTTCATTTTAAAGGTGTAGTCTCAGTGGTAAAAGGTTATGTTCATTTTAAAGGTGTTGACTCAGTGGTTAAAGGTTGTGTTCATTTTAAAGGTGTAGACTCAGTGGTAAAAGGTTATGTTCATTTTAAAGGTGTTGACTCAGTGGTTAAAAGGTTATGTTCATTTTAAAGATGTAGACTCAGTGCTAAAACGTTATATTCATTTTAAAGGTGTAGACTCAGTGGTAAAAGGTTATGTTCATTTTAAAGGTGTTGACTCAGTGGTTAAAGGTTGTGTTCATTTTAAAGGTGTAGACTCAGTGGTTAAAGGTTGTGTTCATTTTAAAGGTGTTGACTCAGTGGTAAAAGGTTATGTTCATTTTAAAGGTGTAGACTCAGTGGTAAAAGGTTATGTTCATTTTAAAGATGTAGACTCAGTGGTAAAAGGTTATGTTCATTTTAAAGGTGTTGACTCAGTGGTTAAAAGGTTATGTTCATTTTAAAGATGTAGACTCAGTGGTAAAAGGTTATGTTCATTTTAAAGGTGTTGACTCAGTGGTTAAAGGTTGTGTTCATTTTAAAGGTGTAGACTCAGTGGTTAAAGGTTGTGTTCATTTTAAAGGTGTTGACTCAGTGGTAAAAGGTTATGTTCATTTTAAAGGTGTAGACTCAAGGGTAAAAGGTTATGTTCATTTTAAAGGTGTTGACTCAGTGGTAAAAGGTTATGTTCATTTTAAAGGTGTAGACTCAGGGGTAAAAGGTTATGTTCATTTTAAAGATGTAGACTCAGTGGTAAAAGGTTATGTTCATTTTAAAGATGTAGACTCAGTGCTAAAAGGTTATGTTCATTTTAAAGGTGTAGACTCAGTGGTAAAAGGTTATGTTCATTTTAAAGGTGTTGACTCAGTGGTTAAAGGTTATGTTCATTTTAAAGGTGTTGACTCAGTGCTAAAAGGTTATGTTCATTTTAAAGGTGTAGACTCAGTGGTAAAAGGTTATGTTCATTTTAAAGGTGTTGACTCAGTGGTTAAAAGGTTATGTTCATTTTAAAGATGTAGACTCAGTGCTAAAAGGTTATATTCATTTTAAAGGTGTAGACTCAGTGGTAAAAGGTTATGTTCATTTTAAAGGTGTTGACTCAGTGGTTAAAGGTTGTGTTCATTTTAAAGGTGTAGACTCAGTGGTAAAAGGTTATGTTCATTTTAAAGGTGTTGACTCAGTGGTTAAAAGGTTATGTTCATTTTAAAGATGTAGACTCAGTGCTAAAAGGTTATATTCATTTTAAAGGTGTAGACTCAGTGGTAAAATGTTATGTTCATTTTAAAGGTGTTGACTCAGTGGTTAAAGGTTGTGTTCATTTTAAAGGTGTAGACTCAGTGGTTAAAGGTTGTGTTCATTTTAAAGGTGTTGACTCAGTGGTAAAAGGTTATGTTCATTTTAAAGGTGTAGACTCAGTGGTAAAAGGTTATGTTCATTTTAAAGGTGTTGACTCAGTGGTTAAAAGGTTATGTTCATTTTAAAGATGTAGACTCAGTGGTAAAAGGTTATGTTCATTTTAAAGGTGTTGACTCAGTGGTTAAAGGTTGTGTTCATTTTAAAGGTGTTGACTCAGTGGTAAAAGGTTATGTTCATTTTAAAGGTGTAGACTCAGGGGTAAAAGGTTATGTTCATTTGAAAGGTGTTGACTCAGTGGTTAAAGGTTGTGTTCATTTTAAAGGTGTTGACTCAGTGGTAAAAGGTTATGTTCATTTTAAAGGTGTAGACTCAGTGGTTAAAGGTTATGTTCATTTTAAAGGTGTTGACTCAGTGGTAAAGGTTATGTTCATTTTAAAGATGTAGACTCAGTGGTAAAGGTTATGTTCATTTTCAAGATGTAGACTCAGTGGTAAAAGGTTATGTTCATTTTAAAGATGTTGACTCAGTGGTAAAGGTTATGTTCATGTTAAAGATGTAGACTCAGTGGTAAAAGGTTATGTTCATTTTAAAGATGTAGACTCAGTGCTAAAAGGTTATGTTCATTTTAAAGGTGTTGACTCAGTGGTAAAAGGTTATGTTCATTTTAAAGGTGTAGACTCAGGGGTAAAAGGTTATGTTCATTTTAAAGGTGTAGACTCAGTGGTTAAAGGTTGTGTTCATTTTAAAGGTGTAGTCTCAGTGGTAAAAGGTTATGTTCATTTTAAAGGTGTAGACTCAGGGGTAAAAGGTTATGTTCATTTTAAAGATGTAGACTCAGTGGTAAAAGGTTATGTTCATTTTAAAGATGTAGACTCAGTGCTAAAAGGTTATGTTCATTTTAAAGGTGTAGACTCAGTGGTAAAAGGTTATGTTCATTTTAAAGGTGTTGACTCAGTGGTTAAAGGTTATGTTCATTTTAAAGGTGTTGACTCAGTGCTAAAAGGTTATGTTCATTTTAAAGGTGTAGACTCAGTGGTAAAAGGTTATGTTCATTTTAAAGGTGTTGACTCAGTGGTTAAAAGGTTATGTTCATTTTAAAGATGTAGACTCAGTGCTAAAAGGTTATATTCATTTTAAAGGTGTAGACTCAGTGGTAAAAGGTTATGTTCATTTTAAAGGTGTTGACTCAGTGGTTAAAGGTTGTGTTCATTTTAAAGGTGTAGACTCAGTGGTAAAAGGTTATGTTCATTTTAAAGGTGTTGACTCAGTGGTTAAAAGGTTATGTTCATTTTAAAGATGTAGACTCAGTGCTAAAAGGTTATATTCATTTTAAAGGTGTAGACTCAGTGGTAAAATGTTATGTTCATTTTAAAGGTGTTGACTCAGTGGTTAAAGGTTGTGTTCATTTTAAAGGTGTAGACTCAGTGGTTAAAGGTTGTGTTCATTTTAAAGGTGTTGACTCAGTGGTAA
>NW_027038458.1:27500-31250 GCF_034236695.1 Oncorhynchus nerka
CTTACCTCTATACATACAGTATCTACCTCTACAGATGTAGAATCTTAATTTGAGCCAGCTTGCTACAGCAGGAAAATAATCCATTAACAACAGGAAATGTGAATCATTATGTGGATTATAATTAATGGAATTTTGTTTGTTGGGATTGATATAGTTTTTGTCAAGTCTGACATTTTAAAGTGGAAATTACAAACTTTTGACGCCTTTTTAATTCAAACTTGAATACACTATAAGTTTGCATTTATTGCTGTGCAGTAATATTCTCAACAAAAAAGAGCGATCAAATTAAGATCCTACATTTGTACCTCTCCAGGATCCCTGCACATTGTAAATAGGGTATTGGAACTGACACTTGTGTATATCTTCTTACTTTCTCATATTCCTCTTATTTCACTATGCTTGAAAATATGGAGAGCATTGGCCCAAACATAACACCTTGTACTCAGGACAAAAAAGTGAATTGCTTTGGGAAGAGGGAGGATGGGAGAGTGGGAGGATGGGAGAAAAGGAGGAGCATCTCTTTAAGCTATCTATGCTACTTTACATCCTGAGCCCATTGGAGATCTGTGTCTTTCCTTCCAATGAATGAATACAGAATAGCATAGAAATGCTCAATTAACAATGTTAGTGTAACGGATGTGAAATGGCTAGCTTAGTTAGCGGTGTGCGCTAAATAGCGTTTCAATCGGTGACGTCACTTGCTCTTTTGGCTTTTGTGGAGCGATGGGTAACGATGCTTCGTGGGTGACTGTTGTTGATGTGTGCAGAGGGTCCCTGGTTCGAGCCCGGGTATGGGCGAGGGGACGGTTTAAAGTCATACTGTTACATTAGTTCCCTGAACCATTCTGCTAGGTTGTGTATGGCACACTTCTATTCCCTAACCTAGATATTCTATTCCCTAACCAAGATATTCTATTGCCTAACCTAGATATTCTATTGCCTTACCTAGATATTCTATTGCCTAACATAGATATTCTATTGCCTAACCTAGATATTATATTGCCTAACCTAGATATTCTATTCTCTTACCTAGATATTATATTGCCTAACCTAGATATTCTATACCCTAACCTAGATATTATATTGCCTAACCAAGATATTCTATACCCTAACCTAGATATTATATTGCCTAACCTGGATATTCTATTCCCTAACCTAGATATTCTATTCCCTAACCTAGATATTCTATTGCCTAACCTAGATATTCTATTGCCTAACCTAGATATTCTATTCCTAAACCTAGATATTCTATTCCCTAACCTAGATATTCTATACCCTCACCTAGATATGCTATACCCTAACCTAGGTATTTTATTCTCTAACCTAGATATTCTATACCCTAACCTAGATATTCTATACCCTAACCTAGATATTCTATACCCTAACCTAGGTATTTTATTCTCTAAACTAGATATTCTATACCCTAACCTAGATATTCTATACCCTAACCTATATATTTTATTTCCTAAACTAGATGTGTTTTTCCCTAACCTAGATATTCTACTCCCTAACCTAGATATTTTGTTCCCCAACCTTGATATTTTGTTTCCTAACCTAGATATTTTGTTCCCTAACCTAGATATTTTGTTTCTTAACCTAGATATTTTGTTTCCTAACCTAGATATTTTGTTCCCTAACCTAGATAGTTTGTTTCCTAACCTTGATATTTTGTTTCCTAACCTAGATATTTTGTTCCCTAACCTAGATATTTTGTTTCCTAACCTAGATATTTTGTTCCCTAACCTAGATAGTTTGTTCCCTAACCTTGATATTTTGTTTCCTAACCTAGATATTTTGTTCCCTAACCTAGATATTTTGTTCCCTAACCTAGATATTTTGTTCCCTAACCTAGATATTTTGTTCCCTAACCTAGATATTTTGATCCCTAACATAGATATTCTAATGCCTAACCTAGATATTCTCTTCCCTAACCTAGATATTATATTGCCTAACCTAGATATTCTATTCCCTAACCTAGATATTCTATTGCCTAACCTAGATATTCTATTCCCTAACCTATATATTCTATTCCCTAACCTAGATATTATATTGCCTGACCTAGATATTCTATACCCTAACCTAGATATTCTATACCCTAACCTAGATATTCTATACCGTAACCTAGATATTCTATACCCTAACCTAGGTATTTTATTCTCTAAACTAGATATTCTATACCCTAACCCAGATATTCTATACCCTCACCTAGATATGCTATACCCTAACCTAGATATTTTATACCCTAACCTAGATATTCTAAACCCTAACCTAGATATACTGTACCCTAACCTAGGTATTTTATTCTCTAGATATGTTATACCCTAACCTAGATTTTCTATACCCTAACCCAGATATTCTATACCCTCACCTAGATATGCTATCCCCTAACCTAGGTATTTTTTCCCTAACCTAGATATTCTATACCCTAACCTATATATTTTATTTCCTAAACTATATATGTTTTTCCCTAACCTAGATATTCTACTCCCTAACCTAGATATTCCATTCCCTAACCTTGATATTTTGTTCCCTAACCTTGATATTTTGTTTCCTAACCTAGATATTTTGTTTCCTAACCTTGATATTTTGTTCCCTAACCTTGATATTTTGTTTCCTAACCTTGATATTTTGTTCCCTAACCTTGATATTTTGTTCCCTAACCTTGATATTTTGTTTCCTAACCTTGATAGTTTGTTCCCTAACCTTGATATTTTGTTTCCTAACCTTGATATTTTGTTCCCTAACCTTGATATTTTGTTCCCTAACCTTGATATTTTGTTCCCTAACCTTGATATTTTGTTTCCTAACCTAGATATTTTGTTTCCTAACCTTGATATTTTGTTTCCTAACCTAGATATTTTGTTCCCTAACCTAGATCTTGTAAACGTTGTCAGAAAGTTTGTTCCGAAAACATTCCAGGAACAGTCAAGAAATGTTACGAGCTCCAGAGGAAATGTCTTTGAACGTTTAAGTAGGAAAAGAAATTGTCTCCACTAATGTTGTCGGAACGTTTTTGGACAATCATGCATGACTAGGATAAAAACCTTGTAACAATGTTTAGAAAACATCCCGGTAACACTTTCTATAAAGCTACTCTGTTATGCTCACTGTCAGTGTTACAATGCATTATAAAAGGTGTTATAAGGAATTATAATGAGGGGAGGGAGGGAGGGCGGGGGTCAGACGCCTGCTAAGCAAGCCCGTGGCACTGTGCCTGAGTGGACATACTCCGGGGCAAGCCTGTGGCACTGTGTTTGAATGGACATACACAGGGGGATGAAGTGGACCGGAAATACACATGGGTACTCCATGAAGACAGAGAGAATTGTCTCCTCTTCCTACTAAACTCCACATCTCTTTAAAATGTCACCTTCCACCATCCCCTCTCCTACCGCTCTCATCTCCTTTCCTACCCCTCTCATCCTATCTCATCCCCTCCACTACCGCTCTCATCCCCTCTCCTACAGCTCCCATCTCCTCTCCTACCACTTTCATCCGCACCCCTACCCCTCTCATCCCCTCTCCTACCACTCTGATCCCCACCCCTACCCCTCTCATCCCCATCTCATCCCCTCCACTACCGCTCTCATCGCCTCTCCTAACCCACGCATCCCCTCTCATCCCCATCTCATCCCTCCACCACTGCTCTCATCCCTCTCCTCGCCCTCATCCCTCTCCAGCCCCTCCCATGCCCTCTCCTTCCCCTCTCTTCCCCTCTCTACCCCTTTCCCCCTCTCATCCCCTCTCTCC
>NW_027038459.1:12500-31257 GCF_034236695.1 Oncorhynchus nerka
CCACGGTCGGTGCGTGCTGCTACTATACTACCAGCAGTCGGTGCATGCCGCCGGCGTTGCTACTGCTATAAGTGCTAATAGCAGTCGGTACGTGCTACTACTATACTACCAGCAGTCGCGTACTGCTGCTATACTACCAGCGTCGGTGCGTGCTACTGCTATACTACCAGCAGTCGTGCGTGCTACTGCTATACTACCAGCGGTACCAGCAGTGAGTGCGTACCTACTACTATACTACCAGCAGTCGCAGTTGTTCTTCCCTTGGTCTGTGCAGCTCAAACCAGCAGTCGGAGTTGTTCTTCCTTGGTCTGTCTGCAGCACTGACTGTACAGGGCATTGAGGTATTCAGACTTTTTCCACAGTTTGTTACATTACAACCACATTCTAAAATGTATTAAATTAAATGCTTTCCTCGTCAACCTTCTCACAATGCCCCATAATGACGAAGCAAAAACAGGTTTAGAAATGACAATTTGCTATGAGACTGAAATTGAGCTCAGATGTATCCTGTTTCCATTGATCATCAGCAGAGATGTTTCTACAAATTGATTGGAGTCCACCTGTGGTAAATTCAATTGATTGGACATGATTTGAAAGGCAGAGAAACTTGTAACTATATAGACACACTTGTCTATATAAGGTCCCACAGTTGACAGTACATGTCAGAGCAAAAACCAAGCCATGAGGTGGAAGGAATTGTCCTTAGAGCTCCGAGACAGGATTGTGTCGAGGCACAGATCTGGGGAAGGGTACCAACAAATGTCTGCAGCATTGAAGGTCCCCAAGAACACAGTGGCCTCCATCATTCTGCAGCATTGAAGGTCCCCAATAACACAGTGGCCTCCATCATTCTGCAGCATTGAAGGTCCCCAAGAACACAGTGTCCTCCATCATTCTGCAGCATTGAAGGTCCCCAAGAACACAGTGGCCTCCATCATTCTGAAATGGAAGAAGTGTGGCTCCAAGACTCTTCCTAGAGCTGGCCGCCCGGCCAAACTGGGGTATCGAGGGAGAAGGGCCTTGGTCTGGGATGTAACCAAGAACCCAATGGTTACTCTGACATAACTCCAGAGTTACAAGTTTCTCTGGTCTGATGAAACCAAGATTGAACTCTTTTGCCTGAATGCCAAGTGTCCCTTCTGGAGGAAACATGGCAGCATCCCTACGGTGAGGTGTGGTGGTGGCAGCATCCCTATGGTGAGGTGTGGTGGTGACACCATCCCTATAGGGAATCATGGTGGTGGCAGCATCCCTACGGTGAGGTGTGGTGGCAGTATCCCTACGGTGAGGCGTGGTGGTGGCAGCATCCCTACGGTGAGGTGTGGTGGTGGCAGCATCCCTACGGTGAGGCGTGGTGGTGGCAGCATCCCTACGGTGAGGTGTGGTGGTGGCAGCATCCCTACGGTGAGGTGTGGTGGTGGCAGCATCATGCTATGGGGATGTTTTTCAGCGGCAGGGACTGGGAGACCAGTCAGGATCGAGGGAAAGATGAATGGAGCAAAGTACACAGAGATCCTTGATTTAAAAACCTGCTCCAGAGCACTCAGAACCTCAGACTGGGGGCGATGGTTCCAACATTACAACAACCTTAAGCACACAGCCAAAACAACACAGGAGTGGCTTCGGGACAAGTCTTTGAATGTCCAGTTTACATTTACAATGACAGCTTACCAAAAGGCAAAAGGCCTCCTGTGTGGACGGGGGATTAAAAATACATTTAATAGAAATATAGGACAAAACACACGACAAGAGAGACAACACTAAACTAAACTAAAATGGCGCCGGATAAAATGGCAGCTGTTTTACGGGCGTCTAACCAATTGTGCTATTATGTAGGGGGGTTTCCCGTTATTTGTAACTTATTTTGTACATGTTTCTGCCACTGAATTTTACTGCAAATAGCTTCTGGATATCAGGACAACGATCAGTCACCTCGGATTAGACAAATGTTTTTTCTTCAACAAGCAGGATGCACAGGGTGTACTTCAGACACCCGACAAAGCCGATATCCCCTTCATTGGCAATAGAAAGAGACGCAGGTACAGAGGACACAGAGCAGGATGCCTGGTCAGGACCCGCAGAAGGCGAGTAGGAAAGCTGCCCGTTACCGTCAATATTACTCGCCAACGTGCAATTGGACAATAAACTAGACGAGGTACGATCACGAATATCCTACCAACGGGACACCAAACTGTAATATCCTATGTTTCACGGAATCATGGCTGAATGACAACATGGATATTCAGTTAGCGGGATAAACGCTGCACCGGCAAGATGGAACAGCACACTCCGGTAAGACGGGGGGCGGTCCGTAGCCGACGTGAGTAAGACCTTAAACAGGTCAACATACACAAGGAGACGGATTGTGTGCTCCAGGCATGTGCTGACCAACTGGCAGGTGTCTTCACTGATATTTTCAACATGTCCCTGATTGAGTCTGTATGCCAACATGGTTCCAAACAGACCACCATAGTCCTGTGTCCACGTACACAAGGCAACCTGCCTAAATGACTACAGACCATTAGCACTCATCCAAGAAGTGCTTTGAAAGGCTGGTAATGGCCACATTCACCCCTCCCAGGAACCCTAGACCCACTCCAATTTGCATACCGCCCAAACAGATCAACAGATGATGCAATCTCTATTGCACTCCACACTGCCCTTTCCCACCTGGACAAAGGAACACCTATGTGAGAATGCTATTCATTGACTACAGCTCAGCGTTCAACACCATAGTACCCTTCAAAGCTCACCACTAAGATAAGGAACCTGGGACTAAACACCTCCCTCTGCAACTGGATCCTGGACTTCCTGACAGGCTGCCCCCAGGTGGTAAGGGTAGGTAGCAACACATCTGCCACGCTGATCCTCATCACTGGAGCTCCCCAGGGGTGCGTGCTCAGTCCCCTCCTGTACTCCCTGTTCACCCATGACTGCATGGCCAGGCATGAGTCCAACACCATCATTAAGTTTGCAGATTACACAAGAGTGGTAGGCCTTATCACCGACAACGACGAGACAGCCTATAGGGAGGAGGTCAAAGACCTGGCCGGGTGGTACCAGAATAACAACCTATCCCTCAACGTAACCAAGACTAAGGAGATGATTGTGGACTACAGGAAAAGGACGACCATTCTCATCAACGGGGCTGTAGTGGAGCAGGTTGAGAGCTTCAAATTCCTTGGTGTAACATCACCAACAAACTAGAATGTCAAACACACTCAATCAGTCGTGAAGGGCTGTACAAAGCCTTGCTCAGGAAACTAAAAGGTTTGGCATGGGTCCTGAGATCCTCAAAATGTTCTAAGCAGCTACAACATTGAATATCCTGACTGGTTGAATCACTGCCTGGTACGGCAATTGCCAGCCTACCGCAAGGCACTTAAGAGGGTAGTGCGTACGGTCCAGTGCATCACTGGGGCAAAGCTGCCTGCCATCCAGGAACTCTACACCAGGCGGTGTCAGAGGAAGGCCCTAAAAATTGTCAAAGACCCCAGCCACCCCAGTCATAGACTTTTCTCTTTACTACCGCATGGCAAGCGGTGTCGAGTGCCAAGTCTAGGACAAAAAGGCTTCTCAATAGTTTTTACCCCCAAGCCATAAGACTCTGAACAGGTAACCTATGGTTGCAGACTATTTGCATTGTGATCCCCCAACCCCTCTTTACACTGCTGCTACTCTCTGTTTCTATATGCATAGTCACTTTAACTATACCTAGATGTACATACTACCTCAATCAGCCTGACTAACAGGTGTCTGTATATAGCCTTGCTACTAACAGGTGTCTGTATGTAGCCTTACTACTAACAGGTGTCTGTATGTAGCCTTGCTACTAACAGGTGTCTGTATGTAGCCTTGCTACTAACAGGTGTCTGTATGTAGCCTTGCTACTAACAGGTGTCTGTATGTAGCCTTGCTGCTAACGGATGTCTGTATGTAGCCTTGCCACTAACAGGTGTCTGTATGTAGCCTTGCTACTAACAGGTGTCTGTATGTAGCCTTGCTACTAACAGGTGTCTGTATGTAGCCTTGCTACTAACAGGTGTCTGTATGTAGCCTTGCTACTAACAGGTGTCTGTATGTAGCCTTGCTACTAACAGGTGTCTGTATAGAGCCTTGCTACTAACAGGTGTCTGTATGTAGCCTTGCTACTAAAAGGTGTCTGTATGTAGCCTTGCTACTAACAGGTGTCTGTATGAGCCTTGCTACTAACAGGTGTCTGTATAGAGCCTTGCTACTAACAGGTGTCTGTATAGAGCCTTGCTACTAACAGATGTCTGTGTCTGTATATGTAGCCTTGCTACTAACAGGTGTCTGTATGTAGCCTTGCTACTAACAGGTGTCTGTATATAGAGCCTTGCTACAACAGGTGTCTGTATAACAGGTGTCTGTATGTAGCCTTGCTACTAACAGGTGGTGTCTGCTACTAACAGGTGTCTGTATAGAGCCTTGCTACTAACAGGTGTCTGTAGGTGTCTGTATGTAGCCTTGCTACTAACAGGTGTCTGTATATGTAGCCTTGCTACTAACAGGTGTCTGTATGTAGCCTTGCTACTAAACAGGTGTCTGTAACAGGTGTCTGTAGCCTTGCTACTAAGGTGTCTGTATGTAGTGTCTGTATAGAGCCTTGCTACTAACAGGTGGCTGTATAGAGCCTTGCTACTAACAGGTGTCTGTATGTAGCCTTGCTACTAACAGGTGTCTGTATGTAGCCTGCACAACAGGTGCTACTAACATGGAGTGTCAGTATAGAGCCTTGCTACTAACAGGTGTCTGTAGGTGTCTGGAGCCTTGCTACTAACAGGTGTCTGTATGGAGCCTTGCTACTAACAGGTGTCTGTATAGAGCCTTGCTATTAACAGGTGTCTGTATGTAGCCTTGCTACTCTTATTTCAAATGTCTTTTACTGTTTTTATTTCTTTACTTACCTACACACACACACCTTTTTCGCACTGTTGGTTAAAACCTGTAGTAAGCATTTCACCTGTTGTATTCGGTGCACGTGACAAATACACTTTGATTTGTTTTGCTGGCCCTTCTGTTTGCCACTGTTCTTCCTCACTTCATCTAACCTGACCTCTTCGCCAAAGTGCTCACTCCTCCCCAACTCATCTAACCCTGACCTCTTCCCCAAAGTGCTCACTCCTCCCCAACTCATCTAACCCTGACCTCTACCCAAAGTGCTCATCCTCCCCAACTCCTCTAACCTGACCTCTACCCCAAAGTGCTCCTCCTCCCCAGCTCATCTAACCTGACCTCTTCCCCAAGTGCTCTCTCCCCAACTCATCTAACCTGACCTCTACCCCAAAGTGCTCACTCCTCCCCAACTCAAGGCTGTCATCGTTGGTAACTCACTCCCAGACTGTGTCTCTTCTCTTCCCCAGAGGATCCCCTCCCCAACAATCAACATGATCTGACAATGTAAACGTTATACATTACTCCTCCCTCCCTGGCTAACAGTAACATATCTGACTGTAACGTTATACATTACCTTCTCCCTCAGTAACATATCTGACGTTATACATTACCCTCTCTCCCTCAGTAACATATCCTGACGTTATACATTACCCTTCTCCCTCAGTAAACATATCCTGGCGTTATACATTACCCTCTCTCCCTCAGTAACATATCCTGGCGTTATACATTACCCTCTCTCCCTCAGTAACATATCCTGGCGTTATACATTACCCTCTCTCCCTCAGTAACATATCCTGAGCGTTATACATTACCCTTCTCCCTCAGTAACATATCCTGACGTTATACATTACCCTCTCTCCCTCAGTAACATATCCTGGCGTTATACATTACCCTCTCTCCCTCAGTAACATATCCTGGCGTTATACATTACCCTCTCTCCCTCAGTGACATATCTGACGTTATACATTACCCTCTCTCCCTCAGTAACATATCTGACGTTATACATTACCCTCTCTCCCTCAGTGACATATCCTGACGTTATACATTACCCTTCTCCCTCAGTGACATATCCTGACATAGTGTAAGCGTTATACATTACCCTCTCTCCCTCAGTAACATATCCTGACATAGACAAGCGTTGCCACATTACCCTCTCTCCCTCAGTAACATATCTGACGTTATACATTACCCTCTCTCCCTCAGTAACATATCCTGACATAGTGTAAACGTTATACATTACCCTCTCTCCCTCAGTAACATATCCTGGCGTTATACATTTCCCTTCTCCCTCAGTGACATATCCTGGCGTTATACATTACTCTCTCTCCCTCAGTGACATATCCTGACGTTGCCATTACCCTCTCTCCCTCAGTAACATATCCTGACGTTATACATTACCCTCTCTCCTCAGTGACATATCCTGACATAATGTAAACGTTATACATTACCCTTCTCCCTCAGTGACATATCTGACGTTATACATTACCCTCTCTCCCTCAGTGACATATCTGGCGTTATACATTACCCTCTCTCCCTCAGTGACATATCCTGACATAATGTAAGCGTTATACATTACCCTTCTCCCTCTGACATATCCTGGCGTTATACATTACCCTTCTCCCTCAGTGACATATCCCTGGCGTTATACATTACCCTCTCTCCTTCAGTGACATATCCTGACATAATGTAAACGTTATACATTACCCTCCCTCCCTCAGTGACATATCCTGACATAAGTAAGCGATTATACATTACCCTCCTCCCTCAGTAACATATCCTGACATAGTGTAAGCGTTATACATTACTCTCTCCCTCAGTGACATATCCTGACATAATGTAAAGGTTATACATTACCCTCCCTCCTCAGTGACATTGTTAGTTTCAAGATCTCCATCAACACATTCCAAAGCATCTGTCTTTCCACAGAAAACCATTAACTTCTGACATAAAACCCAGTCTCTTTCTCTCCTTATATTCTATGCTTCTGATCTATCATGTCTTTAATATCTCAATGTTTAAAAGTTTACCCCGAATCCAACACTAGGTAAAGCCCAGCCTTATCTCAGCTCACTGGTCACCATGGCAGCACACCCGTGGCACGCGCTCCAGCAGGTATATCTCACTGGTCATCCCCAAAACAGCTCCTCCTTTGGCTGCCTTTCCTTCAGTTCTCTGCCAATGACTGGAGCAACAATTGCAGAAATCACTGAAGCTGGAGACTTATATCTCATCACTAACTTTAAGCATCAGCTGTCAGGCAGTTTACAGATCACTGCACCTGTACACAGCCCATCTGTAAATGGCCATCTGTAAATAGCCCATCTGTAAATAGCACATCTGTAAATAACACATCTGTAAATAACCCATCTGTAAATAACCCATCTGTAAATAACCCATCTGTAAAAACCATCTGTAAATAACCCATCTGTAAATAGCCCATCTGTAATAGCCATCTGTAAAATAGCTTCCCACCTGTACATAGCCCACCTGTACATGGCCGTACATAGCCCATCTGTAAATAGCCCATCTGTAAATAGCCCATCTGTAAAATAGGCCATCTGTAAATAGCCCACCCAGCTACCTGTCCCTATATTGTTGTTTATCTATATTGTTTTGTCCTTTACCCCAGTATCTCTACTTGTACATTCATCTTCTGCACATCTATCACTCTAGTGTTTAATTTTCAAATTAATTAGCCACTATGGCCTGTTGTTTACCTCCCTTATCCTACCTCAGACTTTTGTATTGTGTTATTGACTGTGTGTTTGTTTTTTCCATGTGTAACTCTGTTGTTTTGTGTCGCACTGCTTTCTTTATCTTGGCCAGGTCTCAGTTGTAAATGAGCTGGTTCTCAAGTAGCCTACTTGGTTAAATAAAGGTGAAATAATAAAAAAATAGGAATTTAAATGTCATGTTTTGTTCCGTTTAGAATGCCTTATTGATTGACCTCTGCCCTCTCCTCTCCAGAGAGTACCTGGAAGCTATATTGTGTGTGATTGAATGTTCTCCTGTCCTCTGCAGGAGTACCTGGGAAGCAGCTCCAGTCATCTGACCAGCAGCAGCAACAGGCTGTGGCCGTTAGGACCTGACCTCTAACCCCTGACAACAGGCTGTGGCCGTTAGGACCTGAACTCTAACCCCTGACAACAGGCCATGGCCGCCAGAAGCTGAACTCTTAACCCCTGAACCCTGTATGAAACCTATTGGGTGTCTGGGTCATACAGACATGTAGTGGGCTGACTGTGTGTGTTACTGGCTGACTGTGTGTTACTGGCTGACTGTGTGTGTTACTGGCTGACTGTGTGTGTTACTGGCTGACTGTGTGTTACTGGCTGACTGTGTGTGTTACTGGCTGACTGTGTGTGTTACTGGCTGACTGTGTGTGTTACTGGCTGACTGTGTGTCCTCTGGTCTCCTCTCCTTTTCTCTGGTCTCGTCTCCTCTGGTTTCGTCTCCTGGTCTCCTCCTTTTCTCTGGTCTCCTCCTTTTCTCTGGTCTCCTCCTCTCCTCTGGTCTCCTCCTCTCCTTTTCTCTGGTCTCTCCTCTCCTCTTCTCTGGTCTCCTCCTCTCCTCTGGTCTCCTCCTCTCCTCTCCTTTTCTCTGGTCTCTTTCTTCTCCTCTGGTCTCTTTCTTCTCCTCTGGTCTCTTTCTTCCCCTCTGTTCTCTTTCTTCTCCTCTGGTCTCTTCTCCTCTGGTCTCTTTCTTCTCCACTGGTCTCTTTCTTCTCCTCTGGTCTCTTTCTTCTCCACTGGTCTCTTTCTTCTCCACTGGTCTCTTTCTTCTCCTCTGGTCTCTTTCTTCTCCACTGGTCTCTTTCTTTCCTCTGGTCTCTTTCTTCTTTCCTCTGGTCTCTTTCTTCTCCTCTGGTCTCTTTCTTCTCCTCTGGTCTCTTTCTTCTCCACTGGTCTCTTTCTTCTCCTCTGGTCTTGATGTTGGGATAAATGTAAAAGTGATAAAGTTACTTATGTGTTGTTAAACATGAGTATGCATTCCAATAAAGTGTAATCTAGAAGGTCTGGTTGGCTCTGTTTCTTTACTGGTTCTGTTTGTTGACTGCAGGCATGGCTCATTTACAGTTTAAAGGACATTATTTTATGAAGTGTCTTGGTTAGTTTAAGATGTGTATATACATCTGTAGGCCATTGAAACCTGAAGGTCCTCAACATTCTGTCAAACATTGACGACTGGGAAGGCATCCCATGGCAACCTCAGCTGTGTGTGTGGTTAACACAGTCTATCGGAAACAGTCTGGGGGAGAGCGTCTACAAGAAATCCCCGCTGAACAGAAACGGACCACATCTGGAGAGTAAACCTATACGAGTCTGAAACAGACATTACAACTCACACCCATGCAGGAGACCTCACACCCATGCAGGAGACCTCACACCCATGCAGGAGACCTCACACCCATGCAGGAGACCTGAGAGCAGGTGACAAGTAATATTGTACAGCAACCACAACTATCATCAAACGTCTATATACAGAGCCTATCTATAAGCCTCAGAGGAGCAAGTTCTTTCAGAACGGAGTTCTCTCCATTAGAGAATTGGAGGCTGTCTGTACTGCTGGGGACCAGTATAACGCCACTGGTCTGTTGTGAGGAGCTGTCTGTACTGCTGGGGACCAGTATAATGCCACTGGTCTGTTGTGAGGGGCTGTCTGTACTGCTGGGGACCAGTATAACACCACTGGTCTGTTGTGAGGAGCTGTCTGTACTGCTGGAGACCAGTATAACACCACTGGTCTGTTGTGAGGAGCTGTCTGTACTGCTGGGGACCAGTATAACGTCACTGGTCTGTTGTGAGGAGCTGTCTGTACTGCTGGGGACCAGTATAAAAAAATATATTTACAGGACAAAATACATCACAACAAGAGAGGCATCACAACACTACATAAAGAGAGTTCTAAGACAACAACATTGCATGGCAGCAACACATGACAACACAGCATGGTAGCAACACACGACAACACAGCATGGTAGCAACACATGACAACACAGCATGGCAGCAACACATGACAACACAGCATGGCAGCAACACATGACAACACAGCATGGTAGCAACACATGACAACACAGCATGGTAGCAACACATGACAACACAGCATGGCAGCAACACATAACAACATGGTAGCAACACATGACAACACAGCATGGCAGCAACACATGACAACACAGCATGGCAGCAACACATGACAACACAGCATGGCAGCAACACATGACAACACAGCATGGTAGCAACACATGACAACACAGCATGGTAGCAACACACGACAACACAGCATGGTAGCAACACATGACAACACAGCATGGCAGCAACACATGACAACACAGCATGGTAGCAACACATGACAACATGGTAGCAACACAGCATGGCAGCAACACATAACATAGCATGGCAGCAACACATGACAACATGGTAGCAACACATGACAACACAACATGGCAGCAACACACGACAACACAGCATGGCAGCAACACATGACAACACAGCATGGCAGCAACACATGACAACACAGCATGGCAGCAACACATGACAACACAACATGGCAGCAACACATGACAACACAGCATGGCAGCAACACATAACATAGCATGGCAGCAACACATGACAACAACATGGTAGCAACACATGACAACATGGTAGCATCACAACATGGCAGCAACACATGACAACATGGCAGCAGCACCAAACATTATTGGTCACAGACAACAACACAAAGGCCAGGAAGGTAGAGACAACAATACATCACGCAAAGCAGCCACAACTGTCAGTAAGAGTGTCCATGATTGAGTCTTTGAATGGAGAGATGAGATACAACTGTCCAGTTTGAGTGTTTGTTGCAGCTCGTTCCAGTCGCCAGCTGCAGAGAACTGAAAAGAGGAGGGACCCAGGGATGTGTGTGCTTTGGGGACCTTTAACAGAATGTGACTGGCAGAACAGGTGTTGTATGTGGAGGATGAGGGCTGCAGTAGATATCTCAGATAGGGGGGGAGTGAGGCCTAAGAGGGTTTTATAAATAAGCATCAACCTGTGGTCTTGCGACAGGTATACAGAGATGACCAGTTTACAGAGGAGTATAGAGTGCAGTGATGGTCAAATGGTAAAGAACATCTAGCCGCGAGAGAGAGCACCCTTACCTGCCTATCTATAAATTATCCGTCATCTAGCATGGGTAGGATGGTCATCTGAATCAGGGTTAGTTTGGCAGCTGGGGTGAAAGAGGAAACCAAGTCTAGATTTAACTTTAGCCTGCAGCTTTGATATGTGCTGAGAGAAGGACAGTGTACCGTCTAGCCATACTCCCAAGTGCTTGTATGAGGTGATGACCTCGAGCTCTAAACCCTCAGAGGTAGTAATCACACCAGTGGGGAGAGGGGCATTCTTCTTACCAAACCACATGACCTTTGTTTTGGAGGTGTTCGGAACAAGGTTAAGGGCAGGGTGTCAAGCGACAACGTTCTTCCAGCAGCAGACTATGATGGATAATGTCAAAAGCTGAAGTCGAACAAAACAGCCCCCACAATAGTTTAACCGTCAATTTCTCTTAGCCAATCATCAGTCATTCAAATCAGCCAATCATCAGTCATTCAAATCAAATCAAATTGTATTGGTCACATACACATGGTTACCAGATGTTATTGGTCATATACACATGGTTAGCAGATGTTATTGGTCACATACACATGGTTGCAGATGTTATTGGTCACATACACATGGTTACCAGATGTTAATGGTCACATACACATGGTTACCAGATGTTATTGGTCACATACACATGGTTACCAGATGTTATTGGTCACATACACATGGTTACCAGATATTTATTGGTCACATGGTTGCAGATGTTATTGGTCACATACACATGGTTAGCAGATGTTATTGGTCACATACACATGGTTAGTAGATGTTATTGGTCATATACACATGGTTAGCAGATGTTATTGGTCACATACACATGGTTACCAGATGTTAATGGTCACATACACATGGTTACCATATGTTATTGGTCATATACACATGGTTACCAGATGTTATTGGTCACATACACATGGTTACCAGATGTTATTGGTCACATACACATGGTTACCAGATGTTATTGGTCACATACACATGGTTACCAGATGTTATTGGTCACATGGTTACCAGATGTTATTGGTCACATACACATGGTTACCAGATGTTATTGGTCACATACACATGGTTACCAGATGTTATTGGTCACATACACATGGTTACCAGATGTTATTGGTCACATACACATGGTTACCAGATGTTATTGGTCACATACACATGGTTACCAGATGTTATTGGTCACATACACATGGTTACCAGATGTTATTGGTCACATACACATGGTTACCAGATGTTATTGGTCACATACACATGGTTACCAGATGTTATTGGTGACATACACATGGTTACCAGATGTTATTGGTCACATACACATGGTTACCAGATGTTATTGGTCACATACACATGGTTACCAGATGTTATTGGTCACTTACACATGGTTAGCAGATGTTATTGGTCACTTACACATGGTTAGCAGATGTTATTGGTCACTTACACATGGTTAGCAGATGTTATTGGTCACATGGTTAGCAGATGTTATTGGTCACATACACATGGTTAGCAGATGTTATTGGTCACATGGTTATCAGATGTTATTGGTCACATACACATGGTTATCAGATGTTATTGGTCACATGGTTAGCAGATGTTATTGGTCACACGGTTAGCAGATGTTATTGGTCACATACACATGGTTAGCAGATGTTATTGGTCACATGGTTAGCAGATGTTATTGGTCACATACACATGGTTAGTAGATGTTATTGGTCACATACACATGGTTAGTAGATGTTATTGGTCACATGGTTAGCAGATGTTATTGGTCACATACACATGGTTAGCAGATGTTAATGGTCACATACACATGGTTACCAGATGTTATTGGTCACATACACATGGTTACCAGATGTTATTGGTCACATACACATGGTTACCAGATGTTATTGGTCACATACACATGGTTACCAGATGTTAATGGTCACATACACATGGTTACCAGATGTTATTGGTCACATACACATGGTTACCAGATGTTATTGGTCACATACACATGGTTACCAGATGTTATTGGTCACATGGTTACCAGATGTTATTGGTCACATACACATGGTTAGCAGATGTTATTGGTCACATACACATGGTTAGTAGATGTTATTGGTCATATACACATGGTTAGCAGATGTTATTGGTCACATACACATGGTTACCAGATGTTAATGGTCACATACACATGGTTACCATATGTTATTGGTCATATACACATGGTTACCAGATGTTATTGGTCACATACACATGGTTACCAGATGTTATTGGTCACATACACATGGTTACCAGATGTTATTGGTCACATACACATGGTTACCAGATGTTATTGGTCACATACACATGGTTACCAGATGTTATTGGTCACATACACATGGTTAACAGATGTTATTGGTCACATACACATGGTTACCAGATGTTATTGGTCACATACACATGGTTACCAGATGTTATTGGTCACATACACATGGTTACCAGATGTTATTGGTCACATACACATGGTTACCAGATGTTATTGGTCACATACACATGGTTACCAGATGTTATTGGTCACATACACATGGTTACCAGATGTTATTGGTCACATACACATGGTTACCAGATGTTATTGGTCACATACACATGGTTACCAGATGTTATTGGTCACATACACATGGTTACCAGATGTTATTGGTCACATACACATGGTTACCAGATGTTATTGGTCACTTACACATGGTTAGCAGATGTTATTGGTCACTTACACATGGTTAGCAGATGTTATTGGTCACTTACACATGGTTAGCAGATGTTATTGGTCACATGGTTAGCAGATGTTATTGGTCACATACACATGGTTAGCAGATGTTATTGGTCACATGGTTAGCAGATGTTATTGGTCACATACACATGGTTATCAGATGTTATTGGTCACATGGTTAGCAGATGTTATTGGTCACACGGTTAGCAGATGTTATTGGTCACATACACATGGTTAGCAGATGTTATTGGTCACATGGTTAGCAGATGTTATTGGTCACATACACATGGTTAGTAGATGTTATTGGTCACATACACATGGTTAGTAGATGTTATTGGTCACATGGTTAGCAGATGTTATTGGTCACATACACATGGTTAGCAGATGTTAATGGTCACATGGTTAGCAGATGTTATTGGTCACATACACATGGTTAGTAGATGTTATTGGTCACATACACATGGTTAGTAGATGTTATTGGTCACATGGTTAGCAGATGTTATTGGTCACATACACATGGTTAGCAGATGTTAATGGTCACATACACATGGTTACCAGATGTTATTGGTCACATACACATGGTTACCAGATGTTATTGGTCACATACACATGGTTACCAGATGTTATTGGTCACATGGTTAGCAGATGTTATTGGTCACATACACATGGTTACCAGATGTTATTGGTCACATGCACATGGTTATCAGATGTTATTGGTCACATGGTTACCAGATGTTATTGGTCACATGGTTAGCAGATGTTATTGGTCACATACACATGGTTACCAGATGTTATTGGTCACATACACATGGTTACCAGATGTTATTGGTCACATACACATGGTTACCAGATGTTATTGGTCACATACACATGGTTACCAGATGTTATTGGTCACATACACATGGTTACCAGATGTTATTGGTCACATGCACATGGTTATCAGATGTTATTGGTCACATGGTTATCAGATGTTATTGGTCACATGGTTATCAGATGTTATTGGTCACATGGTTACCAGATGTTAATGGTCACATACACATGGTTACCAGATGTTATTGGTCACATACACATGGTTACCAGATGTTATTGGTCACATACACATGGTTACCAGATGTTATTGGTCACATACACATGGTTACCAGATGTTATTGGTCACATACACATGGTTACCAGATGTTATTGGTCACATACACATGGTTACCAGATGTTATTGGTCACTTACACATGGTTAGCAGATGTTATTGGTCACATGGTTAGCAGATGTTATTGGTCACATACACATGGTTATCAGATGTTATTGGTCACATGGTTAGCAGATGTTATTGGTCACACGGTTAGCAGATGTTATTGGTCACATACACATGGTTAGCAGATGTTATTGGTCACATGGTTAGCAGATGTTATTGGTCACATACACATGGTTAGCAGATGTTATTGGTCACATGGTTAGCAGATGTTATTGGTCACATACACATGGTTACCAGATGTTAATGGTCACATACACATGGTTATCAGATGTTAATGGTCACATGGTTACCAGATGTTATTGGTCACATACACATGGTTAGCAGATGTTATTGGTCATATACACATGGTTAGCAGATGTTATTGGTCATATACACATGGTTAGCAGATGTTAATGGTCACATACACATGGTTAGTAGATGTTATTGGTCATATACACATGGTTAGCAGATGTTAATGGTCACATACACATGGTTAGTAGATGTTATTGGTCATATACACATGGTTAGCAGATGTTAATGGTCACATACACATGGTTAGCAGATGTTATTGGTCACATGGTTAGCAGATGTTATTGGTCACATACACATGGTTAGCAGATGTTATTGGTCATATACACATGGTTAGCAGATGTTAATGGTCACATACACATGGTTAGTAGATGTTATTGGTCACATACACATGGTTACCAGATGTCAATGGTCACATACACATGGTTAGTAGATGTTATTGGTCACATACACATGGTTACCAGATGTTATTGGTCACATGGTTAGCAGATGTTAATGGTCACATACACATGGTTAGCAGATGTTAATGGTCACATACACATGGTTAGCAGATGTTATTGGTCACATACACATGGTTAGCAGATGTTATTGGTCACATACACATGGTTAGCAGATGTTAATGGTCACATACACATGGTTAGCAGATGTTATTGGTCACATACACATGGTTAGCAGATGTTATTGGTCACATACACATGGTTAGCAGATGTTAATGGTCACATGCACACGGTTAGCAGATGTTAATGGTCATATACACATGGTTAGTAGACGTTAATGGTCACATACACATGGTTAGCAGATGTTATTGGTCACATACACATGGTTAGCAGATGTTATTGGTCACATACACATGGTTAGCAGATGTTATTGGTCACATGGTTAGCAGATGTTATTGGTCACATACACATGGTTATCAGATGTTATTGGTCACATGGTTAGCAGATGTTAATGGTCACATGGTTAGCAGATGTTAATGGTCACATGGTTAGCAGATGTTATTGGTCACATGGTTATCAGATGTTATTGGTCACATGGTTAGCAGATGTTATTGGTCACATGGTTAGCAGATGTTATTGGTCACATGCACATGGTTATCGGATGTTATTGGTCACATGGTTAGCAGATGTTATTGGTCACATACACATGGTTATCAGATGTTATTGGTCACATACACATGGTTACCAGATGTTATTGGTCACATGGTTAGCAGATGTTATTGGTCACATACACATGGTTATCAGATGTTATTGGTCACATGGTTACCAGATGTTATTGGTCACATGGTTAGCAGATGTTATTGGTCACATACACATGGTTAGCAGATGTTATTGGTCACATACACATGGTTATCAGATGTTATTGGTCACATGGTTACCAGATGTTATTGGTCACATGGTTACCAGATGTTATTGGTCACATGGTTAGCAGATGTTATTGCGAGTGTAGCATAATGCTTGTGCTTCTACATGTGTGTAAGTGCTGTGCTTGTTGAGTATCCTTCCCTATCAGCTGAAAGTCTGTCTGTTTATTTACTGAAACCCCACCTCTTTAAGGAATACCTAGTATAGGATAAAGTAATCCTTCTCACCCCCTTAAAAGATTTAGATGCACTATTGTAAAGTGGCTGTTCCACTGGATGTCATAAGGTGAACGCACCAATTTGTAAGTCGCTCTGGATAAGAGCGTCTGCTAAATGACTTAAATGTAAATGTAAATGTACTGTAAAATAGCATTGTATCTGGTCAAACACCATTTTTTCCTACAGTTTACAATGTGTTGGTAACAGTCTGATTGGTCGGCTATTTTACCCAGCAATGGGGGCTTTACTATTCTTGGGTATCAGAATGACTTGGTTCCCTCTAGGCCTGGGGGCGCACACTTTCTAGTAGGCTTATATTGAAAATATGGCAAATAGGAGTGGCAATATTGTCCCCTATCATCCTCAGTCATTTTCCATCCAAGTTGTTAGGTGGTTTGTCATTGTTGATAAACAATCTTTTTTTCACCTCTTCCACACTGACTTTACGGAATTCAAAAGTATAATTCTTGTCTTTCATAATTTGGTCCGATATACTTGGATGTGTAGTGGCAGTGTTTGTTGCTGGCATGTTATCCCTACGTTTGCTTATCTTGACAATGAAAAATTCATTAAAGTAGTTGGCAATATCAGTTGGTTTTGTAATGAATGAACCATCTGATTCAATGAATGATGGAGCTGATTCTCTTTTTCCCCAAGCGTTTCATTTAAGGAGCTCAAAAGCTTTTACTATCGTTCTTCATGTCATTTATCTTTGTTTCACAGTGTAGTTTCTTCTTTTTATTCAGTTTAGTCACATGATTTCTCAATGTGCAGTACGTTTAACAATGGGTTGTGCAGCCAGACTTATGTGCCATTCCTTTTTCCCTCTCAACCATAAAACATTTTCAATTCCTCATTAATCTAAGGGGATTTACCAGTTGTTACAGTCATTTTCTTAATGGGTGTGTGCTTATTGGTAACTGGGATAAAACAATTCATAAATGTGTCAAGTGGAGCATCTGGCTGCTCGTCATTACACACCACGGACCAACACTTATTCTTTACATCAACAACATAGGAATCACTACAAAACGTATTGTATGACCTCTTATACACTATATTAGGCCCCATGACCTCTTATACACTATATTAGGCCCCATGACCTCTTATACACTATATTAGGCCCCATGACCTCTTATACACTATATTAGGCCCCATGACCTCTTATACACTATATTAGGCCCCATGACCTCTTATACACTATATTAGGCCCAGCCTTTGGATCTTTGCTTTTCCTAGACATGGCTACTATATTGTGACCACTACATCTGATGGATCTGGATTCTGCCTTAAAGCACATTTCTGCAGCATCAGTAAAGATGTGATCAATACATGAATACATCGATATATGTAGATGATTTCATTCCTGTGCTGTTTGTAAATACCCTGGTAGGTTGACTGATAACCTGAACCAGGTTGCAGGCACTGGTTACAGTTTGAATCTTTTTCTTTAGTGGGCAGCTTGATGAAAACCAGTCAGTATTAAGGTCACCCAGAAAATGTTGATATCACAGACATTATCAAGCATTTCACACTTGTCATCCAGATACTGACTGTTTGCACTTGGTGGTCTATAGCAGCTTCCCACCAGAATGGGCTTTAGGTGAGGCAGATGAACCTGTAGCCATATTACTTCAACAGTATTTAACATTATCCAGATACTGACTGTTAACACTTGGTGGTCTATAGCAGCTTCCCACCAGAATGGGCTTTAGGTGAGGCAGGTGAACCTGTAGCCATATTACCTCAACAGTATTTAACATTATCCAGACACTGACTGTTAACACTTGGTGGTCTATAGCAGCTTCCCACCAGAATGGGCTTTAGGTGAGGCAGATGAACCTGTAGCCATATTACCTCAACAGTATTT
>NW_027038460.1:0-31267 GCF_034236695.1 Oncorhynchus nerka
TTACACATCTCATTTTCCATTGGCAGTTGGTTGTGTTTTTAGATGGTTGAGATAATAGTGATACCACATTGGGAATTCAATAAACTTTTGGTAGTTTTCTTTTAGTTGAATAACATGGTATGCCCAGTGGGTATTTGTTTGCTGCTTTTGCCGAAGCAGCAGTGACTCTTCCTGGGGTCCACAGAAACACAAATCATGACAAGCAACAAAACACTGATAGACAAGGACAGTCACACTTTAACAGATTATATTTAGAAAGTAACCTACCCAACCCTCTGTGTGTGTGTGTGTGTGTGTGTGTAAGGAGGTGTGAGGGGTCCTGTGGTTCAGGGGAACTAAGAGAGGAGACCTGAGGGAGGGGAAGTGTTTGACCGTGACACTCCTGTTCATGTTTGCTGTTAACTAGTTGCTGTAGTGCTAATGGTGGTCATAATGATGTGCCATGTGTTCAGGTTGTGTGTGTGTGTGTGTGTGGGGGGGGGGTTGAAGCCAACTGTGTAATTTCAGTAATGGCACCACAATCCCACAATCCCCTCTTCCATCACTGTGGTCCACTCCCAACAATGACCTTCATCTCTTTCTTTCTCTCAATTCCTCCATCGCTCATCCCTCTCTCTTCTTCTCTCAACCTCTCTACGCCATTCTCTCTCTCTCCCACCCACCCTCCCAACACAGTTATCTCTCCTTCACACCCTCCCTACGCTGTTCTCTTTCTCTCCCTTTATCTTTCTCTCTGCATCTTTCTCTCCCTCTTTCTCTATCTCTCTCTTCGTCTCTCTGTTTCTCTCTCTCCATCTTTCTCTCTCCCTCTTTCTCTCTCCCTCTTTCTCTCTCTCTCTTCGTCTCTCTGTTTCTCTCTCTCCCTCTTTCTCTCCCTCTTTCTCTCTTCCTCTATCTCTCTCCCTCTATCTCTCTCTCACTCTTTCTCTATCTCTCTCTCTCTCTCTCTTTCCCTCCCTCTCTCCCTCTATCCTCTCCCACTGTTTCTTTCTATCTCTCACTCTCTCTCTCTCTCCCTCACTTCCACTTTGAAGTGGTTATCAGTTGATGTACAGAAATACAGAGCGGACACGGCCCCACACTCTAAACCACCAAACTAAGGCCAGGAATTTCATCTCTCCCCCACTTGCCTCCCCCTCTCCTCCCCCTTTCTTCTCATCCCCACACCACCATCGTGCTGGGTTCTCACCATGGAGAGACTTTCTCTCTCTTCCTCTCCTCCTTCCCTCTTCTTTCTCCTCCTTTCATCCTTTCTTTTCTGTACTGTACTGTTCTGTACTTCCTCTCTCTCTCATGACTCCCCCCTCTCATACACTATATATACAAAAGTATGTGGACACCCCTTCAAATGATTGGATTCGGCTATTTCAGCCACACCCGTTGCTGGCAGGTGTATATAAATGTGCGCACCGGCATGCAATCTCCATAGACACATTGGCAGTAGAACGGCCGTACTGAAGAGCTCAGTGACTTTCAACATGGCACCGTGATAGGATGCCACCTTTCCAACAAGTCAGATTGTCAAATGTCTGCCCTGCTAGAGGTGCCCCGGTCAACTGTAAGTGTTGTTATTGTGAAGTGGAAACGTCTAGGAGAATCATCAAGGAGAATCAACGGCTTAGCAGCGTATTGATAGACCACACAAGCTCACAGAACAGGACCGCTGAGTGCTGAAGAGTGTAGCTCGTAAAAATCGCCTGTCCTCGGCTGAAACACTCGCTACCGAGTTCCAAACTGCAATCTGGAAGCAACGTCAGCACAACAACTGTTCGTTGGGAGCTTCATGAAATGGGTTTCCATCTCTGAGCAGCCGCACACAAGCCTAAGATCAGCATGCAAGATACTAAGAGTTACCTGGAGGAAACCTCAACCTCAACCCTATCGGACACCTTTGGGATGAATTGGAACGTCGCCTGCGAGCCAGGCCTAATCGCCCAACATCTGTGCCCAATCTCACTAATGCTCTTGTGGCTGAATGGAAGCAAGTCCTTGCAGCAATGTTCCAACATCTAGTGGAAAGCCTTCCCAGAAGAGTGGAGGCTGTTATAGCAGCAAAGGCGGGACCAACCCAATGTTCAAGGAGCAGGTGTCCACATACTTTTGGTAATGTGCTGTATCTCCCACCAATCTCTTTTTCGTATGCTCTCCTCTCCATCTCCCCTATCCCTCCTCTTCCAATTCTCCCTCCATGTCCATTATATCTCTTATGTCTCTTATATCGTTCATTCTCACTCCACTTCCTGGAGACATGTCTTCCTCTACTCACACTGAAGAAGGTCCTGGTAACATGTCTTCCTCTACTCACACTGAAGAAGGTCCTTGTAACACGTCTTCCTCTACTCACACTGAAGAAGGTCCTGGTAACATGTCTTCCTCTACTCACACTGAAGAATGTCCTGGTAACATGTCTTCCTCTACTCACACTGAAGAAGGTCCTTGTAACACGTCTTCCTCTACTCACACTGAAGAAGGTCCTGGTAACATGTCTTCCTCTACTCACACTGAAGAAGGTCCTTGTAACATGTCTTCTCACCGACACTGAAGAAGGTCCTCTTGTAACATGTCTTCTCTACTCACACCGAAGAAGGTCCTTGTAACATCTCTTCCTCTACTCACACTGAAGAAGGTCCTGGTAACATGTCTTCCTCTACTCACACTGAAGAAGGTCCTGGTAACATGTCTTTCTCTACTCACACTGAAGAAGGTCCTGGTAACATGTCTTCCTCTATACTCACACTGAAGAAGGTCCTGGTAACATGTCTTCCTCTACCACACTGAAGAAGGTCCTGGTAACATGTCTTCCTCTTTACTCACACTGAAGAAGGTCCTGTAACATGTCTTCCTCTACTCACACTGAAGAAGGTCCTGGTAACATGTCTTCCTCTACTCACACTGAAGAAGGTCCTGGTAACAATGGAACACAATGGATCTGGAACAATAGCTACATTCCTTTCCAGAACCATTAATTATTATTAACAGTTATTTCCACCCATTTTGGGAGGTAATGGGGGCGACCTGCAGCTCACAGTTTCAGTTCCTTCCCATTCAAGTGGTTCTTCCAACATAGGAGCCAATCAGGTTGCTGTTTCAGCTCCTCTGGGTCATTATTTTTAAGGCTTGGTTTGGAGCTATGTCCCCCTGTGAAGCCTGGATAGGCTGGCGATGTAATTGCACAGTCTAAGCGATTCTCATGTGCATTGTTATATTACAGTATGAAAGTCAGTATGTGTGAAAGTCACAGTATGTGTATGAAGGAAATTTGCCTACCTAACCCTCTGTGTGTGTGTGTGTGTGTGTGTGTGTGTGTGTGTGTGTGTGTGTGTGTGTGTGTGTGTGTGTGTGTGTGTGTGTGTGTGTGTGTGTGTGTGTCAAGTTATTATGCATACTCAGATTGTCTACAGTGCATGTCAAACTGCTAACAAGCCTAAATGGGTTTTTAATGACACGCTCCAAGACTCTGTACCAGTCAACTCTATAAACCAACTGACTTTCAATCCACCACTACACTCTCTCTCTCTCTCTTTTTCTCTCTCGCTTGCACACACACACACACACACACACACACACACACACACACACACACACACACACACACACACACACACACACACACACACACACAGAAAGCAGAACCTCGCAGACAAACACATATTGGGATAGTACACTGAAAGGAACAACAGAACCAGCAGTAGCAGAGCTTGTTAATGCTATAACACACTGACTCTAGCAGCAGAACTAGTTAACACTGTAACACACTGACTCTAGCAGCAGAACTAGTTAACACTGTAACACACTGACTCTAGCAGCAGAACTAGTTAACACTGTAACACACTGACTCTAGCAGCAGAACTAGTTAACACTGTAACACACTGACTCTAGCAGCAGAACTAGTTAACACTGTACCATTCTGTCTCTGTCTCTAGCAGCATAACTAGTTAACACTGTAACACTCTGTCTCTAGCAGCAGAACTAGTTAACACTGTAACACACTGACTCTAGCAGCAGAACTAGTTAACACTATAACACACTGTCTCTAGCAGCAGAACTAGTTAACACTGTAACACACTGACTCTAGCAGCAGAACTAGTTAACATTATAACACACTGTCGCTAGCAGCAGAACTAGTTAACACTGTAACACACTGACTCTAGCAGCAGAACTAGTTAACACTATAACACTCTGTCTCTAGCAGCAGAACTAGTTAACACTGTAACACTCTGTCTCTAGCAACATAACTAGTTAACACTGTAACACTCTGTCTCTAGCAGCAGAACTAGTTAACATTATAACACACTGTCTCTAGCAGCAGAACTAGTTAACACTGTAACACACTGACTCTAGCAGCAGAACTAGTTAACACTATAACACTCTGTCTCTAGCAGCAGAACTAGTTAACACTGTAACACTCTGTCTCTAGCAACATAACTAGTTAACACTGTAACACTCTGTCTCTATCAGCAGAACTAGTTAACACTGTAACACACTGACTCTAGCAGCAGAACTAGTTAACACTATAACACACTGTCTCTAGCAACAGAACTAGTTAACACTGTAACACTCTGTCTCTATCAGCAGAACTAGTTAACACTGTAACACTCTGTCTCTATCAGCAGAACTAGTTAACACTGTAACACACTGACTCTAGCAGCAGAACTAGTTAACACTGTACCATTCTGTCTCTGTCTCTAGCAGCATAACTAGTTAACACTGTAACACTCTGTCTCTAGCAGCAGAACTAGTTAACACTGTAACACACTGACTCTAGCAGCAGAACTAGTTAACACTATAACACACTGTCTCTAGCAGCAGAACTAGTTAACACTGTAACACACTGACTCTAGCAGCAGAACTAGTTAACATTATAACACACTGTCTCTAGCAGCAGAACTAGTTAACACTGTAACACACTGACTCTAGCAGCAGAACTAGTTAACACTATAACACTCTGTCTCTAGCAGCAGAACTAGTTAACACTGTAACACTCTGTCTCTAGCAACATAACTAGTTAACACTGTAACACTCTGTCTCTATCAGCAGAACTAGTTAACACTGTAACACACTGACTCTAGCAGCAGAACTAGTTAACACTATAACACACTGTCTCTAGCAACAGAACTAGTTAACACTGTAACACTCTGTCTCTATCAGCAGAACTAGTTAACACTGTAACACTCTGTCTCTATCAGCAGAACTAGTTAACACTGTAACACACTGACTCTAGCAGCAGAACTAGTTAACACTATAACACACTGTCTCTAGCAGCAGAACTAGTTAACACTGTAACATTCTGTCTCTGTCTCTAGCAGCAGAACTAGTTAACACTGTAACACACTGACTCTAGCAGCAGAACTAGTTAACACTATAACACACTGTCTCTAGCAGCAGAACTAGTTAACATGGTAACACTCTGTCTCTAGCAGCAGAACTAGTTAACACTGTAACATTCTGTGTCTGTCTCTAGCAGCATACCTAGTTAACACTATAAAAAAGTATCTCTAGTAGCAGAACTAGTTAACACTGTAACACTCTGTTTCTAACAGTTTAACTAGTCAAAACTGTAACACTGTCTCTGTCTCTAGCAGCAGAACTAGTTAACACTATAACACACTGTCTCTAGCATCATAACTAGTTAACACTATAACACACTATAACACTCTGTCTCTAGCAGCAGAACTAGTTAACACTGTAACACTCTGTCTCTGTCTCTAGCAGCAGAACTAGTTAACACTGTAACACTGTCTGTCTCTAGCAGCAGAACTAGTTAACACTGTAACACTCTGCCTCTGTCTCTAGCAGCAGAACTAGTTAACACTGTAACACTCTGTCTCTGTCTCTAGCAGCAGAACTAGTTAACACTGTAACACTCTGTCTCTGTCTCTAGCAGCAGAACTAGTTAACACTGTAACACTCTGCCTCTGTCTCTAGCAGCAGAACTAGTTAACACTGTAACACTCTGTCTCTAGCAGCAGAACTAGTTAACACTGTAACACTCTGCCTCTCAGCAGAACTAGTTAACACTGTCTCTAGCAGCAGAACTAGTTAAAACTGTAACACTAACACTGTCTCTCTCTAGCAGCAGAACTAGTTAACACTGTAACACTCTGCCGCTGTCTCTAGCAGTGGAACTAGTTAACACTGTAACACTCTGTCTCTAGCAGCAGCCTCTGTCTCTAGCAGCAGAACTAGTTAACACTGTAACACTCTGTCTCTAGCAGCATAACTAGTTAACACTGTAAACCTCTGCCTCTGTCTCTAGCAGCAGAACTAGTTAAAACTGTAACAATCTGTCTCTGTCTCTAGCAGTAGAACTAGTTAACACTGTAACACTCTGCCTCTGTCTCTAGCAGCAGAACTAGTTAAAACTGTAACACTCTGTCTCTGTCTCTAGCAGCAGAACTAGTTAACACTGTAACACTCTGTCTCTGTCTCTAGCAACAGAACTAGTTAACACTGTAACACTCTGTCTCTATCAGCAGAACTAGTTTACACTGTAACACTCTGTCTCTAGCAGCAGAACTAGTTAACACTGTAACACACTGACTCTAGCAGCAGAACTAGTTAACATTATAACACACTGTCTCTAGCAGCAGAACTAGTTAACACTGTAACACACTGACTCTAGCAGCAGAACTAGTTAACACTATAACACTCTGTCTCTAGCAGCAGAACTAGTTAACACTGTAACACTCTGTCTCTGTCTCTAGCAGCAGAACTAGTTAAAACTGTAACACTCTGTCTCTAGCAGCAGAACTAGCAGCAGAACTAGTTAACACTGTAACACTCTGTCTCTCTCAGCAGAACTGTCTCTAGCAGTGGAACTAGTTAACACTGTAACACTCTGTCTCTAGCAGCAGCCTCTGTCTCTAGCAGCAGAACTAGTTAACACTGTAACACTCTGTCTCTAGCAGCATAACTAGTTAACACTGTAAACCTCTGCCTCTGTCTCTAGCAGCAGAACTAGTTAAAACTGTAACAATCTGTCTCTGTCTCTAGCAGTAGAACTAGTTAACACTGTAACACTCTGCCTCTGTCTCTAGCAGCAGAACTAGTTAACACTGTAAAACTCTGTCTCTAGCATCAGAACTAGTTTAACAATAACACACTGTCTCTAGCAGCAGAACTAGTTAACACTGTAACACTCTGTCTCTGTCTCTAGCAACAGAACTAGTTAACACTGTAACACTCTGTCTCTATCAGCAGAACTAGTTTACACTGTAACACTCTGTCTCTAGCAGCAGAACTAGTTAACACTGTAACACACTGACTCTAGCAGCAGAACTAGTTAACATTGTAACACACTGTCTCTCAGCAGAACTAGTTAACACTGTAACACTCTGTCTCTAGCAGCAGAACTAGTTAACACTGTAACACTCTGTCTCTAGCAGCAGAACTAGTTAACACTGTAACACTCTGTCTCTAGCAACAGAACTAGTTAACACTGTAACACTCTGTCTCTGCAGCAGAACTAGTTAACACTGTAACACACTGACTCTAGCAGCAGAACTAGTTAACACTATAACACACTGTCTCTAGCAACAGAACTAGTTAACACTGTAACACTCTGTCTCTATCAGCAGAACTAGTTAACACTGTAACACTCTGTCTCTAGCAATAGAACTAGTTAACACTGTAACACTCTGTCTCTATCAGCAGAACTAGTTAACACTGTAGCACTCTGTCTCTATCAGCAGAACTAGTTAACACTGTAACACTCTGTCTCTGTCTCTAGCAGCAGAACTAGTTAACACTGTAACACTCTGTCTCTCTCAGCAGAACTAGTTAACACTGTAACATTCTGTCTCTGTCTCTAGCAGCAGAACTAGTTAACACTGTAACACACTGACTCTAGCAGCAGAACTAGTTAACACTATAACACACTGTCTCTAGCAGCAGAACTAGTTAACATGGTAACACTCTGTCTCTAGCTGCAGAACTAGTTAACACTGTAACATTCTGTGTCTGTCTCTAGCAGCATACTAGTTAACACTGTAAAGTATCTCTCTAGCAGAACTAGTTAACACTGTAACACTCTGTTTCTAACAGTTTAACTAGTCAAAACTGTAACACTGTCTCTGTCTCTAGCAGCAGAACTAGTTAACACTATAACACACTGTCTCTAGCATCATAACTAGTTAACACTATAACACACTGTCTCTGTCTCGAGCAGCAGAACTAGTTAACACTGTAACACTCTGTCTCTGTCTCTAGCAGCAGAACTAGTTAACACTGTAACACTCTGTCTCTATCAGCAGAACTAGTTAACACTGTAACACACTGTCTCTAGCAGCAGAACTAGTTAACACTGTAACACTCTGCCTCTGTCTCTAGCAGCAGAACTAGTTAACACTGTAACACTCTGTCTCTGTCTCTAGCAGCAGAACTAGTTAACACTGTAACACTCTGTCTCTGTCTCTAGCAGCAGAACTAGTTAACACTGTAACACTCTGTCTCTAGCAGCAGAACTAGTTAACACTGTAACACTCTGTCTCTAGCAGCAGAACTAGTTAACACTGTAACACTCTGTCTTTAGCAGCAGAACTAGTTAACACTGTAACACTCTGTCTCTAGCAACAGAACTAGTTAACACTGTAACACTCTGTCTCTGTCTCTAGCAGCAGAACTAGTTAACACTGTAACACTCTGTCTCTAGCAGCAGAACTAGTTAACACTGTAACACACTGTCTCTAGCAGCAGAACTAGTTAACACTGTAACACTCTGTCTCTGTCTCTAGCAGCAGAACTAGTTAACACTGTAACACTCTGTCTCTGTCTCTAGCAGCAGAACTAGTTAACACTGTAACACTCTGTCTCTAGCAGCAGAACTAGTTAACACTGTAACACTCTGTCTCTAGCAGCAGAACTAGTTAACACTGTAACACTAGTTAACATTATCTGTCTCTAGCAGCAGAACTAGTTAACACTGTAACACTCTGTCTCTAGCAGCAGAACTAGTTAACACTGTAACACTCTGTCTCTCTCAGCAGAACTAGTTAACACTGTAACACTCTGTCTCTAGCAGCAGAACTAGTTAACACTGTAACACTCTGTCTCTATCAGCAGAACTAGTTACACTGTAACACTCTGTCTCTAGCAGCAGAACTAGTTAACACTGTAACACTCTGTCTCTAGCAACAGAACTAGTTAACACTGTAACACTCTGTCTCTAGCAGCAGAACTAGTTAACACTGTAACCTCTGTCTCTGTCTCTAGCAGCAGAACTAGTTAACACTGTAACACTCTGTCTCTATCAGCAGAACTAGTTAACACTGTAACACTCTGTCTCTCTCAGCAGAACTAGTTAACACTGTAACACTCTGTCTCTAGCAGCAGAACTAGTTAACACTGTAACACTCTGTCTCTAGCAGCAGAACTAGTTAACACTGTAACACTCTGTCTCTGTCTCTAGCAGCAGAACTAGTTAACACTGTAACACACTGACTCTAGCAGCAGAACTAGTTAACACTATAACACTCTGTCTCTAGCAGCAGAACTAGTTAACACTGTAACACTCTGTCTCTAGCAGCAGAACTAGTTAACACTGTAACACTCTGTGTCTGTCTCTAGCAGCAGAACTAGTTAACACTGTAACACTCTGTCTCTAGCAGCAGAACTAGTTAACACTGTAACACTCTGTCTCTAGCAGCAGAACTAGTTAACACTGTAACACTTGTCTCTGTCTCTAGCAGCAGAACTAGTTAACACTGTAACACTCTGTCTCTAGCAGCAGAACTAGTTAACACTGTAACACTCTGTCTCTGTCTAGCAGCAGAACTAGTTAACACTGTAACACTTGTCTCTCTAGCAGCAGAACTAGTTAACACTGTAACACTCTGTCTCTAGCAGCAGAACTAGTTAACACTGTAACACTCTGTTAGCAGCAGAACTAGTTAACACTGTAACACTTTGTCTCTGTCTCTCTCAGCAGAACTAGTTAACACTGTAACACTCTGTCTCTAGCAGCAGAACTAGTTAACACTGTAACACTCTGTCTCTAGCAGCATAACTAGTTAACACTGTAACACTCTGTCTCTCTCAGCAGAACTAGTTAACACTGTAACACTCTGTCTCTCTCAGCAGAACTAGTTAACACTGTAACACTCTGTCTCTAGCAGCAGAACTAGTTAACACTGTAACACTCTGTCTCTAGCAGCAGAACTAGTTAACACTGTAACATTCTGTCTCTGTCTCTAGCAGCAGAACTAGTTAACACTGTAACACTTTGTCTCTCTCAGCAGAACTAGTTAACACTGTAACACTCTGTCTCTAGCAGCAGAACTAGTTAACACTGTAACACTCTGTCTCTAGCAGCAGAACTAGTTAACACTGTAACACTCTGTCTCTAGCAGCAGAACTAGTTAACACTGTAACACTCTGTCTCTAGCAGCAGAACTAGTTAACACTGTAACACTCTGTCTCTCTAACTAGTTTACACTAGTCAAAACTTTGTCTCTGTCTCTAGCAGCAGAACTGTAACACTCTGTCTCTATCAGCAGAACTAGTTAACACTGTAACACTAGTTCTGTCTCTAGCAGCAGAACTAGTTAACACTGTAACACTCTGTCTCTAGCAGCAGAACTAGTTAACACTGTAACACTCTGTCTCTAGCAGCAGAACTAGTTAACACTGTAACACTTTGTCTCTGTCTCTAGCAGCAGAACTAGTTAACACTGTAACACTCTGTCTCTAGCAGCAGAACTAGTTAACACTGTAACACTCTGTCTCTGTCTCTCTGCAGCAGAACTAGTTAACACTGTAACACTCTGTCTCTAGCAGCAGAACTAGTTAACACTGTAACACACTGTCTCTGTCTCGAGCAGCAGAACTAGTTAACACTGTAACACTCTGTCTCTGTCTCTAGCAGCAGAACTAGTTAACACTGTAACACTCTGTCTCTGTCTCTAGCAGCAGAACTAGTTAACACTGTAACACTCTGTCTCTGTCTCTAGCAGCAGAACTAGTTAACACTGTAACACTCTGTCTCTGTCTCTAGCAGCAGAACTAGTTAACACTGTAACACTCTGTCTCTAGCAGCAGAACTAGTTAACACTGTAACACTCTGTCTCTGTCTCTAGCAGCAGAACTAGTTAACACTGTAACACTCTGTCTCTGTCTCTAGCAGCAGAACTAGTTAACACTGTAACACTCTGTCTCTGTCTCTAGCAGCAGAACTAGTTTACACTTAACAACACTGTAACACTCTGTCTCTCTAGCAGCAGAACTAGTTAACACTGTAACACTCTGTCTCTAGCAGCAGAACTAGTTAACACTGTAACACTCTGTCTCTGTCTCTAGCAGCAGAACTAGTTAACACTGTAACACTCTGTCTCTGTCTCTAGCAGCAGAACTAGTTAACACTGTAACACTTTGTCTCTCTAGCAGCAGAACTAGTTAACACTGTAACACTCTGTCTCTAGCAGCAGAACTAGTTAACACTGTAACACTCTGTCTCTAGCAGCAGAACTAGTTAACACTGTAACACTCTGTCTCTAGCAGCAGAACTAGTTTACACTGTAACACTTTGTCTCTAGCAGCAGAACTAGTTAACACTGTAACACTCTGTCTCTAGCAGCAGAACTAGTTAACACTGTAACACTCTGTCTCTAGCAGCAGAACTAGTTAACACTGTAACACTCTGCCTCTGTCTCTAGCAGCAGAACTAGTTAACACTGTAACACTCTGTCTTTAGCAGCAGAACTAGTTAACACTGTAACACTCTGTCTCTAGCAACAGAACTAGTTAACACTGTAACACTCTGTCTCTGTCTCTAGCAGCAGAACTAGTTAACACTGTAACACTTTGTCTCTCTCAGCAGAACTAGTTAACACTGTAACACTCTGTCTCTAGCAGCATAACTAGTTTACACTGTAACACTCTGTCTCTAGCAGCAGAACTAGTTTACACTGTAACACTCTGTCTCTGTCTCTAGCAGCATAACTAGTTTACACTGTAACACTTTGTCTCTCTCAGCAGAACTAGTTAACACTGTAACACTCTGTCTCTAGCAGCAGAACTAGTTAACACTGTAACACTCTGTCTCTAGCAGCAGAACTAGTTAACACTGTAACACTTTGTCTCTGTCTCTAGCAGCAGAACTAGTTAACACTGTAACACTCTGTCTCTAGCAGCAGAACTAGTTAACACTGTAACACTCTGTCTCTAGCAGCATAACTACTTTGTTACAGAACTACACACTCAGCAGAACTGTTAACACTGTCTGTCAGCAGAACTAGTTAAACTAGTTAACACTGTTAACACTCTGTCTCTAGCAGCAGAACTAGTTAACACTGTAACACTCTGTCTCTAGCAGCATAACTAGTTAACACTGTAACACTCTGTCTCTCTAGCAGCAGAACTAGTTAACACTGTAACACTCTGTCTCTAGCAGCAGAACTAGTTAACACTGTAACACTCTGTCTCTAGCAGCAGAACTAGTTAACACTGTAACACTTTGTCTCTCTCAGCAGAACTAGTTAACACTGTAACACTCTGTCTCTAGCAGCAGAACTAGTTAACACTGTAACACTTTGTCTCTCTCAGCAGAACTAGTTAACACTGTAACACTCTGTCTCTAGCAACAGAACTAGTTAACACTGTCTCTGTCTCTAGCAGCAGAACTAGTTAACACTTAACACTTTGTCTCTCTCAGCAGCAGAACTAGTTACACTGTCTGTCTCTGTCTCTAGCAGCAGAACTAGTTAACACTGTAACACTCTGTCTCTCTCAGCAGAACTAGTTAACACTGTAACACTCTGTCTCTAGCAGCAGAACTAGTTAACACTGTCTCTCTAACAGAACTAGTTAACACTGTAACACTCTGTCTCTAGCAGCAGAACTAGTTAACACTGTAACACTTTGTCTCTCTCAGCAGTATAACTAGTTTAACTAGTTTACACTAGTTAAACTGTAACTCTGTCTCTGTCTCTAGCAGCAGAACTAGTTAACAATGTACACTCTGTCTCTGTCTCTAGCAGCAGAACTAGTTACCACTGTAACACTCTGTCTCTGGCAGCAGAACTAGTTAACACTGTAACACTTTGTCTCTGTCTCTAGCAGCATAACTAGTTTACACTGTAACACTTTGTCTCTCTCAGCAGAACTAGTTAACACTGTAACACTCTGTCTCTGTCTCTAGCAGCAGAACTAGTTAACACTGTAACACTTTGTCTCTCTCAGCAGAACTAGTTAACACTGTCTCTAGCAGCAGAACTAGTTAACACTGTAACACTCTGTCTCTAGCAGCAGAACTAGTTAACACTGTAACACTCTGTCTCTAGCAGCAGAACTAGTTAACACTGTAACACTCTGTCTCTAGCAGCAGAACTAGTTAACACTGTAACACTCTGTCTCTAGCAGCAGAACTAGTTAACACTGTAACACTTTGTCTCTGTCTCTAGCAGCAGAACTAGTTAACACTGTAACACTTTGTCTCTATCAGCAGAACTAGTTAACACTGTAACACTCTGTCTCTAGCAGCAGAACTAGTTAACACTGTAACACTTTGTCTCTGTCTCTAGCAGCAGAACTAGTTAACACTGTAACACTCTGTCTCTCTCAGCAGAACTAGTTTACACTGTAGCACTCTGTCTCTAGCAGCATAACTAGTTAACACTGTAACACTTTGTCTCTCTCAGCAGAACTAGTTAACACTGTAACACTCTGTCTCTAGCAACAGAACTAGTTAACACTGTAACACTTTGTCTCTGTCTCTAGCAGCAGAACTAGTTAACACTGTAACACTCTGTCTCTAGAACTAGTACACTGTAACTGTCTCTGTCTCTAGCATCATAACTAGTTTACACTGTAACACTTTGTCTCTCTCAGCAGAACTAGTTAACACTGTAACACTCTGTCTCTAGCAGCAGAACTAGTTAACACTGTAACACTCTGTCTCTAGCAGCAGAACTAGTTAACACTGTAACACGTTGTCTCTGTCTCTAGCAGAAGAACTAGTTAACACTGTAACACTCTGTCTCTAGCAGCAGAACTAGTTACCACTGTAACACTCTGTCTCTGGCAGCAGAACTAGTTAACACTGTAACACTTTGTCTCTGTCTCTAGCAGCAGAACTAGTTAACACTGTAACACTCTGTCTCTCTCAGCAGAACTAGTTTACACTGTAACACTCTGTCTCTAGCAGCAGAACTAGTTAACACTGTAACACTTTGTCTCTCTCAGCAGAACTAGTTAACACTGTAACACTCTGTCTCTAGCAGCAGAACTAGTTAACACTGTAACACTCTGTCTCTAGCAGCAGAACTAGTTAACACTGTAACACTTTGTCTCTGTCTCTAGCAGCAGAACTAGTTAACACTGTAACACTCTGTCTCTAGCAGCAGAACTAGTTAACACTGTAACACTCTGTCTCTGGCAGCAGAACTAGTTAACACTGTAACACTTTGTCTCTGTCTCTAGCAGCAGAACTAGTTAACACTGTAACACTCTGTCTCTAGCAGCAGAACTAGTTTACACTGTAACACTCTGTCTCTGTCTCTAGCAGCAGTTAACTAGTTAACACTGTAACACTTTGTCTCTCTCAGCAGAACTAGTTAACACTGTAACACTCTGTCTCTAGCAGCAGAACTAGTTAACACTGTAACACTCTGTCTCTCTCAGCAGAACTAGTTTACACTGTAACACTCTGTCTCCAGCAGCAGAACTAGTTAACACTGTAACACTTTGTCTCTCTCAGCAGAACTAGTTAACACTGTAACACTTTGTCTCTGTCTCTAGCAGCAGAACTAGTTAACACTGTAACACTCTGTCTCTAGCAGCAGAACTAGTTTACACTGTAACACTCTGTCTCTGTCTCTAGCAGCATAACTAGTTTACACTGTAACACTTTGTCTCTCTCAGCAGAACTAGTTAACACTGTAACACTCTGTCTCTAGCAGCAGAACTAGTTAACACTGTAACACTCTGTCTCTAGCAGCAGAACTAGTTAACACTGTAACACTTTGTCTCTGTCTCTAGCAGAAGAACTAGTTAACACTGTAACACTCTGTCTCTAGCAGCAGAACTAGTTAACACGGTAACACTCTGTCTCTGTCTCTATCAGCAGAACTAGTTAACACTGTAACACTCTGTCTCTAGCAGCATAACTAGTTTACACTGTAACACTCTGTCTCTGTCTCTAGCAGCATAACTAGTTTACACTGTAACACTTTGTCTCTCTCAGCAGAACTAGTTAACACTGTAACACTCTGTCTCTAGCAGCAGAACTAGTTAACACTGTAACACTCTGTCTCTAGCAGCAGAACTAGTTAACACTGTAACACTTTGTCTCTCTCAGCAGAACTAGTTAACACTGTAACACTCTGTCTCTGTCTCTAGCAGCAGAACTAGTTAACATTGTACACTCTGTCTCTGTCTCTAGCAGAAGAACTAGTTAACACTGTAACACTCTGTCTCTAGCAGCATAACTAGTTTACACTGTAACAATTTGTCTCTGTCTCTAGCAGTATAACTAGTTTACACTATAACAATTTGTCTCTAGCAGCAGAACCAGTTAACACTGTAACACTCTGTCTCTGTCTCTAGCAGCATAACTAGTTTACACTGTAACAATTTGTCTCTGTCTCTAGCAGTATAACTAGTTTACACTATAACACTTTGTCTCTCTCAGCAGAACTAGTTAACACTGTAACACTCTGTCTCTAGCAGCAGAACTAGTTAACACTGTAACACTCTGTCTCTAGCAGCAGAACTAGTTAACACTGTAACACTCTGTCTCTAGCAGCAGAACTAGTTAACACTGTAACACTCTGTCTCTAGCAGCAGAACTAGTTAACACTGTAACACTCTGTCTCTAGCAGCAGAACTAGTTAACACTGTAACAGAACTAGTTAACACTGTAACACTCTGTCTCTAGCAGCAGAACTAGTTAACACTGTAACACTTTGTCTCTGTCTCTAGCAGCAGAACTAGTTAACACTGTAACACTCTGTCTCTAGCAGCAGAACTAGTTAACACTGTAACACTTTGTCTCTGTCTCTAGCAGCAGAACTAGTTAACACTGTAACACTTTGTCTCTCTCAGCAGAACTAGTTAACACTGTAACACTCTGTCTCTGTCTCTAGCAGCAGAACTAGTTAACATTGTAACACTCTGTCTCTGTCTCTAGCAGAAGAACTAGTTAACACTGTAAACTCTGTCTCTAGCTAGTAACTAGTTTACACTGTAACACTTTGTCTCTGTCTCTAGCAGTATAACTAGTTTACACTAACAATTTGTCTCTAGCAGCAGAACTAGTAACACTGTAACACTCTGTCTCTGTCTCAGCAGAACTAGTTAACACTGTAACACTTTGTCTCTCTCAGCAGAACTAGTTAACACTGTAACACTCTGTCTCTAGCAGCAGAACTAGTTAACACTGTAACACTCTGTCTCTAGCAGCAGAACTAGTTAACACTGTAACACTCTGTCTCTAGCAGCAGAACTAGTTAACACTGTAACACTCTGTCTCTAGCAGCAGAACTAGTTAACACTGTAACACTCTGTCTCTAGCAGCAGAACTAGTTAACACTGTAACACTTTGTCTCTGTCTCTAGCAGCAGAACTAGTTAACACTGTAACATAACACTCTGTCTCTCTCAGCAGAACTAGTTTACACTGTAACACTCTGTCTCTAGCAGCAGAACTAGTTAACACTGTAACACTCTCTCAGCAGAACTAGTTAACACTGTCTCTGTCTCTAGCAGCAGAACTAGTTAACACTGTAACACTCTGTCTCTCTAGCAGCAGAACTAGTTAACACTGTAACACTCTGTCTCTAGCAACAGAACTAGTTAACACTGTAACACTCTGTCTCTTGCAGCATAAGTAGTTAACATTGTACACTCTGTCTCTCTCAGCAGAACTAGTTAACACTGTAACACTCTGTCTCTAGCAGCAGAACTAGTTAACACTGTAACACTCTGTCTCTAGCAGCAGAACTAGTTAACACTGTAACACTCTGTCTCTAGCAGCAGAACTAGTTAACACTGTAACACTCTGTCTCTAGCAGCAGAACTAGTTAACACTGTAACACTTTGTCTCTGTCTCTAGCAGCAGAACTAGTTAACACTGTAACACTCTGTCTCTAGCAGCAGAACTAGTTAACACTGTAACACTTTGTCTCTCTCAGCAGAACTAGTTAACACTGTAACACTCTGTCTCTAGCAGCAGAACTAGTTAACACTGTAACACTTTGTCTCTGTCTCTAGCAGCAGAACTAGTTTACACTGTAACACTCTGTCTCTAGCAGCAGAACTAGTTAACACTGTAACACTTTGTCTCTGTCTCTAGCAGCAGAACTAGTTTACACTGTAACACTTTGTCTCTCTCAGCAGAACTAGTTAACACTGTAACACTCTGTCTCTGTCTCTAACACTGTAACAGCAGAACTAGTTAACACTGTAACACTTTGTCTCTGTCTCTAGCAGCAGAACTAGTTAACACTAACACTCTGTCTCTAGCAGCAGAACTAGTTAACACTGTAACACTTTGTCTCTCTAGCAACTAGACACTATAACACTTGTCTTAACAGAACTAGTTACACTGTAACACTCTGTCTCTGTCTCTAGCAGCATAACTAGTTAACACTGTAACACTTTGTCTCTCTCAGCAGAACTAGTTAACACTGTAACACTCTGTCTCTAGCAGCAGAACTAGTTAACACTGTCTCTAGCAGCAGAACTAGTTAACACTGTAACACTCTGTCTCTCTCAGCAGAACTAGTTAACACTGTAACACTCTGTCTCTAGCAGCAGAACTAGTTAACACTGTAACACTCTGTCTCTAGCAGCAGAACTAGTTAACACTGTAACACTTTGTCTCTGTCTCTAGCAGCAGAACTAGTTAACACTGTAACACTGTCTCTCTCTAGCAGAACTAGTTAACACTGTAACACTCTGTCTCTAGCAGCAGAACTAGTTAACACTGTAACACTTGTCTCTGTCTCTAGCAGCAGAACTAGTTAACACTGTAACACTCTGTCTCTAGCAGCAGAACTAGTTAACACTGTAACACTCTGTCTCTAGCAGCAGAACTAGTTAACACTGTAACTCTGTCACTCTGTCTCTAGCAGCAGAACTAGTTAACACTGTAACACTCTGTCTCTAGCAGCAGAACTAGTTAACACTGTAACACTCTGTCTCTAGCAGCAGAACTAGTTAAACTACTCTGTTAGCAGCAGAACTAGTTACACTGTAACACTTTGTCTCTGTCTCTAGCAGCAGAACTAGTTAACACTGTAACACTCTGTCTCTAGCAGCAGAACTAGTTAACACTGTAACACTCTGTCTCTCAGCAGAACTAGTTAACACTGTAACACTCTGTCTCTCTCAGCAGCAGAACTAGTTAACACTGTAACACACTCAGCAGAACTAGTTAACACTGTAACACTCTGCAGCAGAACTAGTTAACACTGTAACACTCTGTCTCTAGCAGCAGAACTAGTTAACACTGTAACACTTTGTCTCTGTCTCTAGCAGCAGAACTAGTTAACACTGTAACACTCTGTCTCTAGCAGCAGAACTAGTTAACACTGTAACACTTTGTCTCTGTCTCTAGCAGCAGAACTAGTTAACACTGTAACACTTTGTCTCTCTAGCAGCAGAACTAGTTAACACTGTAACACTCTGTCTCTCTCTAGCAGCAGAACTAGTTAACACTGTACACTCTGTCTCTGTCTCTAGCAGCAGAACTAGTTAACACTGTAACACTCTGTCTCTAGCAGCATAACTAGTTTACACTGTAACATTTGTCTCTGTCTCTAGCAGCATAACTAGTTAACACTGTAACAACTTTGTCTCTAGCAGCAGTAAACTAGTTAACACTAACTCAGCAGTTTACACACTGTTGTCTCTAGCAGCAGAACTAGTTAACACTGTAACACTCTGTCTCTAGCAGCAGAACTAGTTAACACTGTAACACTCTGTCTCTAGCAGCAGAACTAGTAACACTTTGTCTCTCTCTAGCACTGTAAACACACTGTAACACTCTGTCTCTAGCAGCAGAACTAGTTAACACTGTAACACTTTGTCTCTCTCTCAGCAGAACTAGTTAACACTGTAACACTCTGTCTCTAGCAACAGAACTAGTTAACACTGTAACACTCTGTCTCTAGCAGCAGAACTAGTTAACACTGTAACACTCTGTCTCTAGCAGCAGAACTAGTTAACACTGTAACACTCTGTCTCTGTCTCTAGCAGCAGAACTAGTTAACACTGTAACACTCTGTCTCTAGCAGCAGAACTAGTTAACACTGTAACACTCTGTCTCTAGCAGCAGAACTAGTTAACACTGTAACACTCTGTCTCTCTCAGCAGAACTAGTTTACACTGTAACACTCTGTCTCTAGCAGCAGAACTAGTTAACACTGTAACACTTTGTCTCTCTCAGCAGAACTAGTTAACACTGTAACACTTTGTCTCTGTCTCTAGCAGCAGAACTAGTTAACACTGTAACACTCTGTCTCTAGCAGCAGAACTAGTTTACACTGTAACACTCTGTCTCTGTCTCTAGCAGCATAACTAGTTTACACTGTAACACTTTGTCTCTCTCAGCAGAACTAGTTAACACTGTAACACTCTGTCTCTAGCAGCAGAACTAGTTAACACTGTAACACTCTGTCTCTAGCAGCAGAACTAGTTAACACTGTAACACTCTGTCTCTGTCTCTAGCAGCAGAACTAGTTAACACTGTAACACTTTGTCTCTGTCTCTAGCAGCAGAACTAGTTAACACTGTAACACTCTGTCTCTCTCAGCAGAACTAGTTAACACTTAACACTGTAACACTCTGTCTCTAGCAGCAGAACTAGTTAACACTGTAACACTCTGTCTCTAGCAGCAGAACTAGTTAACACTGTAACACTCTGTCTCTAGCAACAGAACTAGTTAACACTGTAACACTCTGTCTCTTGCAGCATAAGTAGTTAACATTGTACACTCTGTCTCTGTCTCTAGCAGCAGAACTAGTTAACACTGTAACACTCTGTCTCTAGCAGCAGAACTAGTTAACACTGTAACACTCTGTCTCTCTCAGCAGAACTAGTTTACACTGTAACACTCTGTCTCCAGCAGCAGAACTAGTTAACACTGTAACACTTTGTCTCTCTCAGCAGAACTAGTTAACACTGTAACACTTTGTCTCTGTCTCTAGCAGCAGAACTAGTTAACACTGTAACACTCTGTCTCTAGCAGCAGAACTAGTTTACACTGTAACACTCTGTCTCTGTCTCTAGCAGCATAACTAGTTTACACTGTAACACTTTGTCTCTCTCAGCAGAACTAGTTAACACTGTAACACTCTGTCTCTAGCAGCAGAACTAGTTAACACTGTAACACTCTGTCTCTAGCAGCAGAACTAGTTAACACTGTAACACTTTGTCTCTCTCAGCAGAACTAGTTAACACTGTAACACTCTGTCTCTAGCAGCAGAACTAGTTAACACTGTAACACTCTGTCTCTGTCTCTAGCAGCAGAACTAGTTAACACTGTAACACTGTCTCTAGCATAACTAGTTTACACACTCTGTCTCTGTCTCTAGCAGCAGAACTAGTTTACACTGTAACACTTTGTAAGCAGAACTAGTTAACACTGTAACACTCTGTCTCTAGCAGCAGAACTAGTTAACACTGTAACACTCTGTCTCTAGCAGCAGAACTAGTTAACACTGTAACACTTTGTCTCTCTCAGCAGAACTAGTTAACACTGTAACACTCTGTCTCTAGCAGCAGAACTAGTTAACACTGTAACACTCTGTCTCTGTCTCTAGCAGCAGAACTAGTTTACACTGTAACACTCTGTCTCTAGCAGCAGAACTAGTTAACACTGTAACACTTTGTCTCTGTCTCTAGCAGCAGAACTAGTTAACACTGTAACAACTTTGTCTCTAGCAGCAGAACTAGTTAACACTGTAACACTCTGTCTCTGTCTCTAGCAGCAGAACTAGTTTACACTGTAACACTCTGTCTCTAGCAGCAGAACTAGTTAACACTGTAACACTCTGTCTCTAGCAGCAGAACTAGTTAACACTGTAACACTCTGTCTCTAGCAGCAGAACTAGTTAACACTGTAACACTCTGTCTCTAGCAGCAGAACTAGTTAACACTGTAACACTCTGTCTCTAGCAGCAGAACTAGTTAACACTGTAACACTTTGTCTCTCTCAGCAGAACTAGTTAACACTGTAACACTCTGTCTCTAGCAGCAGAACTAGTTAACACTGTAACACTCTGTCTCTAGTCAGAACTAGTTAACACTGCTAGCAGCAGAACTAGTTAACACTGTAACACTCTGTCTCTAGCAGCAGAACTAGTTAACACTGTAACACTCTGTCTCTAGCAGCAGAACTAGTTAACACTGTAACACTCTGTCTCTAGCAGCAGAACTAGTTAACACTGTAACACTTTGTCTCTGTCTCTAGCAGCAGAACTAGTTTACACTGTAACACTCTGTCTCTAGCAGCAGAACTAGTTAACACTGTAACACTTTGTCTCTGTCTCTAGCAGCAGAACTAGTTTACACTGTAACACTTTGTCTCTCTCAGCAGAACTAGTTAACACTGTAACACTCTGTCTCTGTCTCTAGCAGCAGAACTAGTTAACATTGTACACTCTGTCTCTGTCTCTAGCAGAAGAACTAGTTAACACTGTAACACTCTGTCTCTAGCAGCATAACTAGTTTACACTGTAACAATTTGTCTCTGTCTCTAGCAGTATAACTAGTTTACACTATAACAATTTGTCTCTAGCAGCAGAACTAGTTAACACTGTAACACTCTGTCTCTGTCTCTAGCAGCATAACTAGTTTACACTGTAAAACTTTGTCACTCTCAGCAGAACTAGTTAACACTGTAACACTCTGTCTCTAGCAGCAGAACGAGTTAACACTGTAACACTCTGTCTCTAGCAGCAGAACTAGTTAACACTGTAACACTTTGTCTCTCTCAGCAGAACTAGTTTACACTGTAACACTCTGTCTCTAGCAGCAGAACTAGTTAACACTGTAACACTTTGTCTCAGCAGAACTAGTTAACACTGTAACACTCTGTCTCTAGCAACAGAACTAGTTAACACTGTAACACTCTGTCTCTAGCAGCAGAACTAGTTAACACTGTAACACTCTGTCTCTAGCAGCAGAACTAGTTAACACTGTAACACTCTGTCTCTAGCAGCAGAACTAGTTAACACTGTAACACTCTGTCTCTCTCAGCAGAACTAGTTTACACTGTAACACTCTGTCTCCAGCAGCAGAACTAGTTAACACTGTAACACTGTCTCTAGCAGCAGAACTAGTTAACACTGTAACACTCTGTCTCTAGCAGCAGAACTAGTTAACACTGTAACACTCTGTCTCTAGCAGCAGAACTAGTTTACACTGTAACACTCTGTCTCTGTCTCTAGCAGCATAACTAGTTTACACTGTAACACTTTGTCTCTCTCAGCAGAACTAGTTAACACTGTAACACTCTGTCTCTAGCAGCAGAACTAGTTAACACTGTAACACTCTGTCTCTAGCAGCAGAACTAGTTAACACTGTAACACTTTGTCTCTGTCTCTAGCAGAAGAACTAGTTAACACTGTAACACTCTGTCTCTAGCAGCAGAACTAGTTAACACTGTAACACTCTGTCTCTAGCAGCAGAACTAGTTAACACTGTAACACTCTGTCTCTAGCAGCATAACTAGTTTACACTGTAACACTCTGTCTCTGTCTCTAGCAGCATAACTAGTTAACACTGTAACACTTTGTCTCTCTCAGCAGAACTAGTTAACACTGTAACACTCTGTCTCTAGCAGCAGAACTAGTTAACACTGTAACACTCTGTCTCTAGCAGCAGAACTAGTTAACACTGTAACACTTTGTCTCTCTCAGCAGAACTAGTTAACACTGTAACACTCTGTCTCTAGCAGCAGAACTAGTTAACACTGTAACACTTTGTCTCTGTCTCTCAGCAGAACTAGTTAACACTGTAACACTCTGTCTCTAGCAGCAGAACTAGTTAACACTGTAACACTCTGTCTCTGCAGCAGAACTAGTTAACACTGTAACACTCTGTCTCTGTCTCTAGCAGCAGAACTAGTTAACACTGTAACACTCTGTCTCTAGCAGCAGAACTAGTTAACACTGTACACAGCAGAACTAGTTAACACTGTAACACTCTGTCTCTCTCAGCAGAACTAGTTTACACTGTAACACTCTGTCTCTAGCAGCAGAACTAGTTAACACTGTAACACTTTGTCTCTCTCAGCAGAACTAGTTAACACTGTAACACTTTGTCTCTGTCTCTAGCAGCAGAACTAGTTAACACTGTAACACTCTGTCTCTAGCAGCAGAACTAGTTAACACTGTAACACTCTGTCTCTGTCTCTAGCAGCAGAACTAGTTAACACTGTAACACTAGTTAACACTGTAACACTTGTCTCTCTCAGCAGAACTAGTTAACACTGTAACACTCTGTCTCTAGCAGCAGAACTAGTTAACACTGTAACACTTTGTCTCTGTCTCTAGCAGCAGAACTAGTTAACACTGTAACACTCTAACAGCAGAACTCTGTCTCTGTCTCTAGCAGCAGAACTAGTTAACACTTAACACTTTGTCTCTCTCAGCAGAACTAGTTAACACTGTAACACTCTGTCTCTAGCAGCAGAACTAACACTGTAACACTCTGTCTCTAGCAGCAGAACTAGTTAACACTGTAACACTCTGTCTCTGTCTCTAGCAGCAGAACTAGTTAACACTGTAACACTTTGTCTCTCTCAGCAACTAGTTAACTAGTTAACACTGTAACACTCTGTCTCTAGCAGCAGAACTAGTTAACACTGTAACACTCTGTCTCTAGCAGCAGAACTAGTTAACACTGTAACTGTCTCTGTCTCTAGCAGCAGAACTAGTTAACACTGTAACACTTTGTCTCTCTCAGCAGAACTAGTTAACACTGTAACACTCTGTCTCTAGCAGCAGAACTAGTTAACACTGTAACACTCTGTCTCTAGCAGCAGAACTAGTTAACACTGTAACACTCTGTCTCTAGCAGCAGAACTAGTTAACACTGTAACACTGTAACACTAGTTTGTAACACTTTCTGTCTCTAGCAGCAGAACTAGTTAACACTGTAACACTCTGTTCTAGCACAGAACTAGTTAACACTGTAACACTCTGTCTCTAGCAGCAGAACTAGTTAACACTGTAACACTTTGTCTCTGTCTCTAGCAGCAGAACTAGTTAACACTGTAACACTCTGTCTCTAGCAGCAGAACTAGTTAACACTGTAACACTCTGTCTCTAGCAGCAGAACTAGTTAACACTGTAACACTTTGTCTCTCTCAGCAGAACTAGTTAACACTGTAACACTCTGTCTCTAGCAGCAGAACTAGTTAACACTGTAACACTCTGTCTCTGTAAGAACTAGTTAACACTGTAACACTCTGTCTCTAGCAGCAGCATAACTAGTTAACACTGTAACATTTGTCTCTGTCTCTAGCAGCAGAACTAGTTAACACTGTAACACTCTGTCTCTAGCAGCAGAACTAGTTAACACTGTAACACTCTGTCTCTGTCTCTAGCAGCAGAACTAGTTTACACTGTAACACTTTGTCTCTCACAGAACTAGTTAACACTGTAACACTCTGTCTCTAGCAGCAGAACGAGTTAACACTGTAACACTCTGTCTCTAGCAGCAGAACTAGTTAACACTGTAACACTTTGTCTCTCTCAGCAGAACTAGTTTACACTGTAACACTCTGTCTCTAGCAGCAGAACTAGTTAACACTGTAACACTTTGTCTCTCTCTCAGCAGAACTAGTTAACACTGTAACACTCTGTCTCTAGCAACAGAACTAGTTAACACTGTAACACTCTGTCTCTAGCAGCAGAACTAGTTAACACTGTAACACTCTGTCTCTAGCAGCAGAACTAGTTAACACTGTAACACTCTGTCTCTAGCAGCAGAACTAGTTAACACTGTAACACTCTGTCTCTAGCAGCAGAACTAGTTAACACTGTAACACTCTGTCTCCAGCAGCAGAACTAGTTAACACTGTAACACTTTGTCTCTCTCAGCAGAACTAGTTAACACTGTAACACTTTGTCTCTGTCTCTAGCAGCAGAACTAGTTAACACTGTAACACTCTGTCTCTAGCAGCATAACTAGTTTACACTGTAACACTCTGTCTCTGTCTCTAGCAGCATAACTAGTTTACACTGTAACACTTTGTCTCTCTCAGCAGAACTAGTTAACACTGTAACACTCTGTCTCTAGCAGCAGAACTAGTTAACACTGTAACACTCTGTCTCTAGCAGCAGAACTAGTTAACACTGTAACACTTTGTCTCTGTCTCTAGCAGAAGAACTAGTTAACACTGTAACACTCTGTCTCTAGCAGCAGAACTAGTTAACACGGTAACACTCTGTCTCTGTCTCTATCAGCAGAACTAGTTAACACTGTAACACTCTGTCTCTAGCAGCATAACTAGTTAACACTGTAACACTCTGTCTCTGTCTCTAGCAGTATAACTAGTTTACACTATAACACTTTGTCTCTCTCAGCAGAACTAGTTAACACTGTAACACTCTGTCTCTAGCAGCAGAACTAGTTAACACTGTAACACTCTGTCTCTAGCAGCAGAACTAGTTAACACTGTAACACTTTGTCTCTCTCAGCAGAACTAGTTAACACTGTAACACTCTGTCTCTAGCAGCAGAACTAGTTAACACTGTAACACTTTGTCTCTCTCAGCAGAACTAACACTTCTGTCTCTCTAGCAGCAGAACTAGTTAACACTGTAACACTCTGTCTCTGCAGCAGAACTAGTTAACACTGTAAAACTCTGTCTCTAGCAGCAGAACTAGTTAACACTGTAACACTCTGTCTCTAGCAGCAGAACTAGTTAACACTGTAACACTCTGTCTCTAGCAGCAGAACTAGTTAACACTGTAACACTCTGTCTCTAGCAGCAGAACTAGTTAACACTGTAACACTCTCTCTAGCAGCATAACTAGTTAACACTGTAACACTTTGTCTCTCTCAGCAGAACTAGTTAACACTGTAACACTCTGTCTCTGTCTCTAGCAGCAGAACTAGTTAACACTGTAACACTCTGTCTCTAGCAGCAGAACTAGTTTACACTGTAACACTCTGTCTCTGTCTCTAGCAGCATAACTAGTTTACACTGTAACACTTTGTCTCTCTCAGCAGAACTAGTTAACACTGTAACACTCTGTCTCTAGCAGCAGAACTAGTTAACACTGTAACACTCTGTCTCTAGCAGCAGAACTAGTTAACACTGTAACACTTTGTCTCTGTCTCTAGCAGCAGAACTAGTTAACACTGTAACACTATGTCTCTTGCAGCATAAGTAGTTAACATTGTAAACTCTGTCTCTGTCTCTAGCAGCAGAACTAGTTAACACTGTAACACTCTGTCTCTCTCAGCAGAACTAGTTAACACTGTAACACTCTGTCTCTAGCAGCAGAACTAGTTAACACTGTAACACTCTGTCTCTAGCAGCAGAACTAGTTAACACTGTAACACTTTGTCTCTCTCAGCAGAACTAGTTAACACTGTAACACTTTGTCTCTGTCTCTAGCAGCAGAACTAGTTAACACTGTAACACTCTGTCTCTAGCAGCAGAACTAGTTAACACTGTAACACTCTGTCTCTAGCAGCAGAACTAGTTAACACTGTAACACTCTGTCTCTAGCAGCAGAACTAGTTAACACTGTAACACTCTGTCTCTAGCAGCAGAACTAGTTAACACTGTAACACTCTGTCTCTAGCAGCAGAACTAGTTAACACTGTAACACGTTGTCTCTCTCAGCAGAAATAGTTAACACTGTAACACTCTGTCTCTAGCAGCAGAACTAGTTAACACTGTAACACTTTTGTCTCTCTCAGCAGAACTAGTTAACACTGTAACACTCTGTCTCTAGCAGCAGAACTAGTTAACACTGTAACACTCTGTCTCTAGCAGCATAACTAGTTAACACTGTAACACTCTGTCTCTGTCAGAACTAGCAGCAGTAAACTAGTTAACACTGTAACACTCTGTCTCTAGCAGCAGAACTAGTTTACACTGTAACACTCTGTCTCTAACACTGTAACACTCTGTCTCTAGCAGCAGAACTAGTTAACACTGTAACACTCTGTCTCTAGCAGCAGAACTAGTTAACACTGTAACACTCTGTCTCTAGCAGCAGAACTAGTTAACACTGTAACACTTTGTCTCTCTCAGCAGAACTAGTTTACACTGTAACACTCTGTCTCTAGCAGCAGAACTAGTTAACACTGTAACACTTTGTCTCTCTCTCAGCAGAACTAGTTAACACTGTAACACTCTGTCTCTAGCAGCAGAACTAGTTAACACTGTAACACTCTGTCTCTCTCAGCAGAACTAGTTAACACTGTAACACTCTGTCTCTAGCAGCAGAACTAGTTAACACTGTAACACTCTGTCTCTAGCAGCAGAACTAGTTAACACTGTAACACTCTGTCTCTCTCAGCAGAACTAGTTTACACTGTAACACTCTGTCTCCAGCAGCAGAACTAGTTAACACTGTAACACTTTGTCTCTCTCAGCAGAACTAGTTAACACTGTACTTCACTCTGTCTCTAGCAGCAGAACTAGTTAACACTGTAACACTCTGTCTCTAGCAGCATAACTAGTTTACACTGTAACACTCTGTCTCTGTCTCTAGCAGCATAACTAGTTTACACTGTAACACTTTGTCTCTCTCAGCAGAACTAGTTAACACTGTAACACTCTGTCTCTAGCAGCAGAACTAGTTAACACTGTAACACTCTGTCTCTAGCAGCAGAACTAGTTAACACTGTAACACTTTGTCTCTGTCTCTAGCAGAAGAACTAGTTAACACTGTAACACTCTGTCTCTAGCAGCAGAACTAGTTAACACGGTAACACTCTGTCTCTGTCTCTATCAGCAGAACTAGTTAACACTGTAACACTCTGTCTCTAGCAGCAGAACTAGTTAACACTGTAACACTCTGTCTCTAGCAGCATAACTAGTTTACACTGTAACACTTTGTCTCTCTCAGCAGAACTAGTTAACACTGTAACACTCTGTCTCTAGCAGCAGAACTAGTTAACACTGTAACACTCTGTCTCTAGCAGCAGAACTAGTTAACACTGTAACAGAACTAGTTTTGTAACACTCTGTCTCTAGCAGCAGAACTAGTTAACACTGTAACACTTTGTCTCTCTCTAGCAGCAGAACTAGTTAACACTGTAACACTTTGTCTCTGTCTCTAGCAGCAGAACTAGTTAACACTGTAACACTCTGTCTCTAGCAGCAGAACTAGTTAACACTGTAACACTCTGTCTCTGTCTCTAGCAGCAGAACTAGTTAACACTGTAACACTCTGTCTCTAGCAGCAGAACTAGTGTAACACTCTGTCTCTCTCTAGCAGCAGAACTAGTTAACACTGTAACACTGTCTCTCTCAGCAAACTAGTTCTGTCTCTCTGTCTCTAGCAGAACATAACTAGTTAACACTGTAACACTCTGTCTCTAGCAGCAGAACTAGTTAACACTGTAACACTCTGTCTCTAGCAGCAGAACTAGTTAACACTGTAACACTCTGTCTCTAGCAGCAGAACTAGTTAACACTGTAACACTCTGTCTCTCTCAGCAGAACTAGTTTACACTGTAACACTCTGTCTCCAGCAGCAGAACTAGTTAACACTGTAACACTTTGTCTCTCTCAGCAGAACTAGTTAACACTGTAACACTTTGTCTCTGTCTCTAGCAGCAGAACAGAACTAGTTAACACTGTAACACTGTCTGTCTCTAGCAGCATAACTAGTTAACACTGTAACACTCTGTCTCTGTCTCTAGCAGCATAACTAGTTTACACTGTAACACTTTGTCTCTCTCAGCAGAACTAGTTAACACTGTAACACTCTGTCTCTAGCAGCAGAACTAGTTAACACTGTAACACTCTCTGTCTCTAGCAGCAGAACTAGTTAACATTGTAACACTCTGTCTCTGTCTCTAGCAGAAGAACTAGTTAACACTGTAACACTCTGTCTCTAGCAGCAGAACTAGTTAACACTGTAACACTCTCTCTGTCTCTAGCAGCAGTAACTAGTTAACACTGTAACACTCTGTCTCTAGCAGCATAACTAGTTTACACTGTAACACTCTGTCTCTGTCTCTAGCAGCAGAACTAGTTAACACTGTAACACTCTGTCTCTCTAGCAGCATAACTAGTTTACACTGTAACACTCTGTCTCTGTCTCAGCAGCATAACTAGTTTACACTGTAACACTTTGTCTCTCTCAGCAGAACTAGTTAACACTGTAACACTCTGTCTCTAGCAGCAGAACTAGTTAACACTGTAACACTCTGTCTCTAGCAGCAGAACTAGTTAACACTGTAACACTTTGTCTCTGTCTCTAGCAGAAGAACTAGAACTAGTTAACACTGTAACTCTGTCTCTGTCTCTAGCAGCAGAACTAGTTAACACTGTAACACTGTAACACTCTGTCTCTAGCAGCAGAACTAGTTAACACTGTAACACTCTGTCTCTAGTCTCTAGCATAACTAGTTAACACTGTAACACTCTGTCTCTAGCAGCAGAACTAGTTAACACTGTAACACTCTGTCTCTGTCTCTAGCAGAACTAGTTAACTCTAGCAGCAGAACTAGTTAACACTGTAACACTTTGTCTCTCTCAGCAGTATAACTAGTTAACACTGTAACACTCTGTCTCTAGCAGCAGAACTAGTTAACACTGTAACACTCTGTCTCTGGCAGCAGAACTAGTTTTGTCTCTGTCTCTAGCAGCAGAACTAGTTAACACTGTAACACTCTGTCTCTAGCAGCAGAACTAGTTTACACTGTAACACTCTGTCTCTAGCAGCAGAACTAGTTAACACTGTAACACTTTGTTCTCTCTCAGCAGAACCAGTTAACACTGTAACACTCTGTCTCTAGCAGCAGAACTAGTTAACACTGTAACACTCTGTCTCTTAGCAGCATAAGAACTAGTTAACACTGTAACACTCTGTCTCTGTCTCTAGCAGCAGAACTAGTTAACACTGTAACACTCTGTCTCTAGCAGCCAGAACTAGTTAACACTGTAACACTCTGTCTCTAGCAGCAGAACTAGTTAACACTGTAACACTCTGTCTCTCTCAGCAGAACTAGTTTACACTGTAACACTCTGTCTCCAGCAGCAGAACTAGTTAACACTGTAACACTTGTCTCTGTCTCTAGCAGCAGAACTAGTTAACACTGTAACACTCTGTCTCTAGCAGCAGAACTAGTTAACACTGTAACACTAGTTGTCTCTGTCTCTCAGCAGAACTAGTTAACACTGTAACACTCTGTCTCTAGCAGCAGAACTAGTTAACACTGTAACACTCTGTCTCTAGCAGCAGAACTAGTTAACACTGTAACACTCTGTCTCTAGCAGAACTATAACTAGTTTACACTGTTAACACTGTAACACTCTGTCTCTAGCAGCAGAACTAGTTTACACTGTAACACTTTGTCTCTCTCAGCAGAACTAGTTAACACTGTAACACTCTGTCTCTAGCAGCAGAACTAGTTAACACTGTAACACTCTGTCTCTAGCAGAACTAGAACTACTCTGTTAGTTAACACTGTAACACTTTGTCTGTCTCTAGCAGCAGAACTAGTTAACACTGTAACACTCTGTCTCTAGCAGCAGAACTAGTTAACACTGTAACACTCTGTCTCTCAGCAGAACTAGTTACACTGTAACACTCTGTCTCTAGCAGCAGAACTAGTTAACACTGTAACACTCTGTCTCTAGCAGCATAACTAGTTAAACACTGTAACACTCTGTCTCTGTCTCTAGCAGCAGAACTAGTTAACACTGTAACACTTTGTCTCTCTCAGCAGAACTAGTTAACACTGTCTCTTAGCAACAGAACTTTGTCTCTCTCAGCAGAACTAGTTAACACTGTAACACTCTGTCTCTGTTCAGCAGAACTAGTTAACACTGTAACACTCTGTCTCTAGCAGCAGAACTAGTTAACACTGTAACATTTGTCTCTCTCAGCAGAAATAGTTAACACTGTAACACTCTGTCTCTAGCAGCAGAACTAGTTACCACTGTCAGCAGAACACTCTGTCTCTGGCAGCAGAACTAACAGTTTACACTGTAACACTTGTCTCTGTCTCTAGCAGCAGAACTAGTTAACACTGTAACACTCTTGTCTCTCTCAGCAGAACTAGTTAACACTGTAACACTCTGTCTCTAGCAGCAGAACTAGTTAACACTGTAACACTCTGTCTCTAG
>NW_027038461.1:0-7500 GCF_034236695.1 Oncorhynchus nerka
TATTTATATAATACTAGTATAATATAGTATAGTAGTATAGTATGGTTCTATAGCAGTTTAGTAAAGTATAATGTATATATTTATATAATACTAGTATAATATAGTAGTATAGTATAGTTCTATAGTTTAGTAAAGTATAATATATATATTTATATAATACTAGTATAATATAGTATAGTAGTATAGTATAGTTCTATAGCAGTTTAGTAAAGTATAATATATAATAATAATATAGTGATGTGTTGAAGTTTAGTATAATATATAATAATAGTATAGTATAATATATAATAATAGTATAGTATAATATATAATAATAGTATAGTATAATATATAATAATAGTATTTATAATATGTAATAATAGTATAGTATAGTATAATATGTAATAATAGTATAGTATAATATATAATAATAGTATAGTATAATATGTAATAATAGTATAATATAATAATAATAATAGTATAGTATAATATGTAATAATAGTATAGTATAATAATATGTAATAATAGTATAGTATAATATGTAATAATAGTATATTATAATATGTAATAATAGTATAGTATAATATGTAATAATAGTATAGTATAATATGTATAATAGTATAGTATAATATGTAATAATAGTATAGTATAATAGTATAATAATGTAATAATAATATGTAATAAATAATATATGTAATAATAATATAATATGTAATAGTATAGTATAATATGTAATAATAGTATAGTATAATATGTAATAATAGTATAGTTTAGTATAATATGTAATAATAGTATAATATAGTATAATATGTAATAATAGTATAGTATAGTATATCTAATAATAGTATAATAGTATAATATGTAATAATAGTATAGTATAGTATAATATGTAATAATAATATAGTATATTATGTAATAATAATATAGTATAATATGTAATAATAGTTTAGTATAATATGTAATAATAATTATAGTATAGTATAATATGTAATAATAGTATAGTATAGTATAATATGTAATAATAGTATAGTATATTATGTAATAATAGTATAGTATAGTATAAGTAATAGTATAGTATAATATGTAATAATAGTTTAGTATAATATATAATAATAGTATAGTTTATAATATGTAATAATAGTATAGTATAATAATATGTAATAATAGTATAGTATAGTATAATATGTAATAATAGTATAGTATAGTATAATATGTAATAATAGTATAGTATAATATGTAATAATAGTTTAGTATAATATGTATAATAGGCATAGTATAATATGTAATAATAGTATAATATATAATATGTAATAATAGTATAGTAATAATAGTATAGTATAATATGTAATAATAGTATAGTATAATATGTAATAATAGTATAGTATAGTATAATATATAATAATAGTATAGTATAGTATAATATGTAATAATAGTATAGTATAGTATAATATGTAATAATAGTTTAGTATAATATGTAATAATAGTTTAGTATAATATGTAATAATAGTATAGTATAGTATAATATGTAATAATAGTATAGTATAGTATAATATGTAATAATAGTATAGTATAATATGTAATAATAGTATAGTATAGTATAATATGTAATAATAGTAGTATAATATGTAATAGTATAGTATAATATGTAATAATAGTATAGTATAATATGTAATAATAGTATAGTATAGTATAATATGTAATAATAGTTTAGTATAATATGTAATAATAGTATAGTATAATATGTAATAATAGTATAGTATAGTATAATATGTAATAATAGTATAGTATAGTATAATATGTAATAATAGTATAGTATAGTATAATATGTAATAATAGTATAGTATAGTATAATATGTAATAATAGTATAGTATAATATGTAATAATAGTATAGTATAATATGTAATAATAGTATAGTATAATATGTAATAATAGTATAGTATAGTATAATATATAATAATAGTATAGTATAGTATAATATGTAATAATAGTATAGTATAGTATAATATGTAATAATAGTTTAGTATAATAATATGTAATAATAGTTTAGTATAATATGTAATAATAGTATAATATAATATGTAATAATGAGTATGGTATATTATGTAATAGTATAATATAATATGTAATAATAGTATAGTATAATATAATAATAGTATAGTATAATATGTAAATAATAGTATAGTATAATATATAATAATTAATAGTATAATATATAATAATAATTATATTATAATATAATAATAGTATAGTTTAGTATAATATATAATAATAGTATAATATAATATGTAATAATAGTATAGTTTAGTATAATATGTAATAATAATAGTATAATATAATATGTAATAGTATAGTTTAGTATAATATGTAATAATAGTATAGTATAATATGTAATAATAGTATAGTTTAGTATAATATGTAATAATAGTATAGTATAGTATAATATGTAATAATAGTATAATTATAATATGTAATAATAGTATAGTATAGTATAATATGTAATAATAGTATAGTATAATATGTAATAATAGTATAGTATAATATAATATGTAATAATAGTATAGTATAGTATAATATGTAATAATAGTATAGTATAATATGTAATAATAGTTTAGTATAATATGTAATAATAGTATAGTATAGTATAATATGTAATAATAGTATAGTATAGTATAATATGTAATAATAGTATAGTATAGTATAATATGTAATAATAGTATAGTATAATATGTAATAATAGTATAGTTTAGTATAATATGTAATAATAGTATAGTATAGTATAATATGTAATAATAGTATAGTATAATATGTAATAATAGTATAGTATAATATGTAATAATAGTATAGTATAATATGTAATAATAGTATAGTATAGTATAATATGTAATAATAGTATAGTATAGTATAATATGTAATAATAGTATAGTATAATATGTAATAATAGTATAGTATAATATGTAATAATAGTATAGTATAGTATAATATGTAATAATAGTATAGTATAATATAATATATAATAGTTTAGTATAATATGTAATAATAGTATAGTATAGTTTAATATGTAATAATAGTATAGTATAGTATAATATGTAATAATAGTATAGTATAGTATAATATGTAATAATAGTATAGTATAGTATAATATGTAATAATAGTATAGTATAATATGTAATAATAGTATAGTATAATATGTAATAATAGTATAGTATAATATGTAATAATAGTATAGTATAGTATGTAATAATAGTATAGTATAGTATAATATGTAATAATAGTATAGTATAGTATAATATGTAATAATAGTATAGTATAGTATAATATGTAATAATAGTATAGTATAATATGTAATAATAGTATAGTATAGTATAATATGTAATAATAGTATAGTATAGTATGTAATAATAGTATAGTATAGTATAATATGTAATAATAGTATAGTATAGTATAGTATGTAATAATAGTATAGTTTAGTTTAATATGTAATAATAGTATAGTATAATATGTAATAATAGTATAGTTTAGTATAATATGTAATAATAGTATAGTATAGTTTAATATGTAATAATAGTATAGTATAGTATAATATGTAATAATAGTTTAGTATAATATGTAATAATAGTATAGTATAGTATAATATGTAATAATAGTTTAGTATAATATGTAATAATAGTATAGTATAGTATAATATGTAATAATAGTTTAGTATAATATGTAATAATAGTATAGTATAGTATAATATGTAATAATAGTATAGTATAATATAATATGTAATAATAGTATAGTATAGTATGTAATAATAGTATAGTTTAATATGTAATAATAGTATAGTATAATATGTAATAATAGTATAGTATAGTATAATATGTAATAATAGTATAGTATAGTATAATATGTAATAATAGTATAGTATAATATAGTATAATATGTAATAATAGTATAGTATAGTATAATATGTAATAATAGTATAGTATAGTATAATATGTAATAATAGTATAGTATAGTATAATATGTAATAATAGTATAGTATAATATAATATGTAATAATAGTATAGTATAGTATAATATGTAATAATAGTTTAGTATAATATGTAATAATAGTATAGTATAGTATAATATATAATAATAGTATAGTATAATATGTAATAATAGTATAGTATAGTATAATATATAATAATAGTATAGTATAATATGTAATAATAGTATAGTATAGTATAATATATAATAATAGTATAGTATAATATGTAATAATAGTATAGTATAGTATAATATGTAATAATAGTATAGTATAATATGTAATAATAGTATAGTATAATATGTAATAATAGTATAGTATAGTATGTAATAATAGTATAGTATAGTATAATATGTAATAATAGTATAGTATAATATAATATGTAATAATAGTATAGTATAGTATAATATGTAATAATAGTATAGTATAATATAATATGTAATAGTATAGTATAATATAATATGTAATAATAGTATAGTATAGTATAATATGTAATAATAGTATAGTATAATATGTAATAATAGTATAGTATAGTATAATATGTAATAATAGTATAGTATAATATGTAATAATAGTATAGTATAGTATAATATGTAATAATAGTATAGTATAGTATAATATGTAATAATAGTTTAGTATAATATGTAATAATAGTATAATAATAGTATAATATGTAATAATAGTATAGTATAATTATAATATGTAATAATAGTATAGTATAGTATAATATGTAATAATAGTATAATATAATATATAATAATAGTATAATATAATATGTATAATAGTAATAGTATAGTATAATATGTAATAATAGTATAGTATAGTATATTATATAATAATAGTATAATAATATGTAATAATAGTATAGTATAGTATAATATATAATAATAGTATAGTTAATATATAATAATAGTAATAATATAATATGTAATAATAGTATAGTATAATATGTAATAATAGTATAGTAATATAATATGTAATAATAGTATAGTATAATATGTAATAATAGTTTAGTATAATATGTAATAATAGTATAGTATAGTATAATATGTAATAATAGTATAGTATAGTATGTAATAATAGTATAGTATAGTATGTAATAATAGTATAGTATAATATGTAATAATAGTTTAGTACAGTAGTGTATAGTAGTTTAGTATAGTATCTTTGTGGGCTAGGACCATCACACGTACTCACACACACACACACAAAAACACACACGCAAACACACAACACACACACACACACACACACATGGCAGCATTTAACCGTCAGGCAACACGAAGCAGGATTCCACATCAGATCAATATTTGATCATATATCCCTAATTTAAATATTAGGTTCTAGATTCCGAAGTAGAGTTCATCAATAATTACAGTGGAGTTCAGCTCAACAAAGACCTGTAAATACAAGACTGTACCATAGAACTAGGTGGAACAGAACTGTACCATAGAACTAGGTGGAACAGAACTGTACCATAGAACTAGGTGGAACAGAACTGTACCATAGAACTAGGTGGAACAGAACTGTACCATAGAACTAGGTGGAACAGAACTGTACCATAGAACTAGGTGGAACAGAACTGTACCATAGAACTAGGTGGAACAGAACTGTACCACAGAACTAGGTGGAACAGAACTGTACCATAGAACTAGGTGGAACAGAACTGTACCATAGAACTAGGTGGAACAGAACTGTACCACAGAACTAGGTGGAACAGAACTGTACCATAGAACTAGATGGAACAGAACTGTACCATAGAACTAGATGGAACAGAACTGTACCATGGAACAGAACTGTACCATAGAACTAGATGGAACAGAACTGTACCATAGAACTAGGTGGAACAGAACTGTACCATAGAACTAGATGGATTAGAACAGCCTTGAGGAAAGCCCACTGGGAAAGCCCTCTACCCGAAATCCCCACCTGTCAGTGTAGCAGACTGGATCTAACAGGCTCACTGGAGCCCAATCTACTGTGGCAGCTTTTACTCTGAGACTGAGGACGTGTCCCCCCCTCCCTGGAGCCCATTAATGATCTACTGTGGCAGCTTTACTCTGAGACTGAGGACGTGTCCCCCCTCCCCCAATGAAGCACATTAATGATCTACTGTGGCAGCTTTTACTCTGAGACTGAGGACGTGTCCCCCCCCTCCCCAATGAAGCACATTAATGATCTACTGTGGCAGCTTTTACTCTGAGACTGAGGACGTGTCCCCCCTCCCCCCAATGAAGCACATTAATGATCTACTGTGGCAGCTTTTACTCTGAGACTGAGGACGTGTCCCCCCTCCCCAATGAAGCACATTAATGATCTACTGTGGCAGCTTTTACTCTGAGACTGAGGACGTGTCCCCCTCCCCAATGAAGCACATTAATGATCTACTGTGGCAGCTTTTACTCTGAGACTGAGGACGTGTCCCCCCTCCCCAATGAAGCACATTAATGATCTACTGTGGCAGCTTTTACTCTGAGACTGAGGACGTGTCCCCCCTCCCCAATGAAGCACATTAATGATCTACTGTGGCAGCTTTTACTCTGAGACTGAGGACGTGTCCCCCCCTCCCCAATGAAGCACATTAATGATCTACTGTGGCAGCTTTTACTCTGAGGACTGAGGGACGTGTCCCCCTCCCCAATGAAGCACATTAATGATCTACTGTGGCAGCTTTTACTCTGAGACTGAGGACGTGTCCCCCCTCCCCAATGAAGCACATTAATGATCTACTGTGGCAGCTTTTACTCTGAGACTGAGGACGTGTCCCCCCTCCCCAATGAAGCACATTAATGATCTACTGGCAGCTTTACTGAGACTGAGGACGTGTCCCCCCTCCCCAATGAAGCACATTAATGATCTACTGTGGCAGCTTTTACTCTGAGACTGAGGACGTGTCCCCCCTCCCCAATGAAGCACATTAATGATCTACTGTGGGTTTTCTGAGACAAACGTGTCCCCCTATTCTAAATGATGTTGGGGCTGGCTTTTCTGTACAAGCATTAATGATCTACTGTTTCTTTAAGTGAGCAGGACTGAGGACGTGTCGCCCCCTCCCATTCAGGGCCCATTATATGATCTACTGTGGCAGCTTGATTGGCCAGTCGCATTGACTCTCATTGAGAGGCCATTCTAATGATTCTGGCTCGGCTAGGGCCAGAATGACTGGCCAGTCGCCCGGAGTCTAATTCAGCACATTAAAATGTGACACTAGCTCTGCTAGAGCCGTTATAGGTCACAGTGGCTCCCCCAGACCCATAATGGAGCTCTGTCTAATGTGGCAGAAATCTGGAAGACATTAATGATCTATAAGACTTCAACACACCCCAACACACACACAAGATCTAGAGAGAGCCATCTGAGTGGAGCTCCCTTGTGTTAAACCAGAATTGGCACACACAAAGATATGTGGCAGGGTTATTTAATATACCATGTGTCTGATAACATATTTTACTACCACTTTTTGTGTGAGACTGTGTGTGTGTCCCCCCTCCCCAATGAAGCACATTAATGA
>NW_027038461.1:12500-31283 GCF_034236695.1 Oncorhynchus nerka
GGATGACAGAACATAGTGGTGTGTGTAGTGAATAGGATGACAGAACATAGTGTTGTGTATAGTGAATAGGATGACAGAACATAGTGGTGTGTATAGTGAATAGGATGACAGAACATAGTGGTGTGTAGTGAATAGTGTGTGAACATAGTGTAGTGAAATAGGATGACAGAACATAGTGGTGTGTGTAGTGAATAGGATGACAGAACATAGTGGTGTGTGTAGTGAATAGGATGACAGAACATAGTGGTGTGTGTAGTGAATAGGATGACAGAACATAGTGGTGTGTGTAGTGAATAGGATGACAGAACATAGTGGTGTGTGTGAGTGGTGTGTGTAATAGGATGACAGAACATAGTGGTGTGTGTAGTGAATATGACAGATGACAGAACATAGTGGTGTGTGTGAATAGGATGACATATAGTGGTGTGTGTATGACAGAACATAGTGGTGTGTGTAGTGAATAGGATGACAGAACATAGTGGTGTGTGTGTAGTGAATAGGATGACAGAGCATAGTGGTGTGTGTAGTGAATAGGATGACAGAACATAGTGGTGTAGGATGGATGACAGAACATAACAGAACAGTGGTGTGTGTAGTGAATAGGATGACAGAACATAGTGGTGTGTGTAGTGAATAGGATGACAGAACATAGTGGTGTGTGTAGTGAATAGGATGACAGAACATAGTGGTGTGTGTAGTGAATAGTGACAGAACATGTGTGTGTGTAGTGAATAGGATGACAGAACATAGTGGTGTGTGTAAAATGTGAATAGGAGTGAATAGGATGACAGAACATAGTGGTGTGTGTAGTGAATAGGATGACAGAACATAGTGGTGTGTGTAGTGAATAGGATGACAGAACATGTGGTGTGTGTAGTGAATAGGATGACAGAACATAGTGGTGTGTGTAGTGAATAGGATGACAGAACATAGTGGTGTGTGTAGTGAATAGGATGACAGAACATAGTGGTGTGTGTAGTGAATAGGATGACAGAACATAGTGGTGTGTGTAGTGAATAGGATGACAGAACATAGTGGTGTGTAGTGAATAGGATGACAGAACATAGTGGTGTGTGTAGTGAATAGGATGACAGAACATAGTGGTGTGTGTAGTGAATAGGATGACAGAACATAGTGGTGTGTGTAGTGAATAGGATGACAGAACATAGTGGTGTGTGTAGTGAATAGGATGACAGAACATAGTGGTGTGTGTAGTGAATAGGATGACAGAACATAGTGGTGTGTGTAGTGAATAGGATGACAGAACATAGTGGTGTGTGTAGTGAATAGGATGACAGAACATAGTGGTGTGTGTAGTGAATAGGATGACATAACATAGTGGTGTGTGTAGTGAATAGGATGACAGAACATAGTGGTGTGTGTAGTGAATAGGATGACAGAACATAGTGGTGTGTGTAGTGAATAGGATGACAGAACATAGTGGTGTGTGTAGTGAATAGGATGACAGAACATAGTGGTATAGTGAATAGGATGACAGAACATAGTGGTGTGTATAGTGAATAGGATGACAGAACATAGTGGTGTGTGTAGTGGTGTGTGTAGTGAAATAGGATGACAGAACATAGTGGTGTGTGTAGTGAATAGGATGACAGAACATAGTGGTGTGTGTAGTGAATAGGATGACAGAACATAGTGGTGTGTGTAGTGAATAGGATGACAGAACATAGTGGTGTGTGTAGTGAATAGGATGACAGAACATAGTGGTGTGTGTAGTGGTGTGTGTAGTGAATAGGATGACAGAACATAGTGGTGTGTGTAGTGAATAGGATGACAGAACATAGTGGTGTGTGTAGTGAATAGGATGACAGAACATAGTGGTGTGTGTAGTGAATAGGATGACAGAACATAGTGGTGTGTGTAGTGAATAGGATGACAGAACATAGTGGTGTGTAGTGAATAGGATGACAGAACATAGTGGTGTGTATAGTGAATAGGATGACAGAACATAGTGGTGTGTATAGTGAATAGGATGACAGAACATAGTGGTGTGTGTAGTGAATAGGATGACAGAACATAGTGGTGTGTGTAGTGAATAGGATGACAGAACATAGTGGTGTGTGTAGTGAATAGGATGACAGAACATAGTGGTGTGTGTAACATAGTAGGTGTGTGTGTAGTGAATAGGATGACAGAACATAGTGGTGTGTGTAGTGGTGTGTGTAGTGAATAGGATGACAGAACATAGTGGTGTGTGTAGTGAATAGGATGGCAGAACATAGTGGTGTGTGTGTAGTGAATAGGATGACAGAGCATAGTGGTGTGTGTAGTCAATAGGATGACAGAACATAGTGGTGTAGGATGGCAGAACATAGTGGTGTGTGTAGTGAATAGGATGGCAGAACATAGTGGTGTGTGTAGTGAATAGGATGACAGAACATAGTGGTGTGTGTAGTGAATAGGATGACAGAACATAGTGGTGTGTGTAGTGAATAGGATGACAGAACATAGTGGTGTGTGTAGTGAATAGGATGACAGAACATAGTGGTGTGTGTAGTGAATAGGATGACAGAACATAGTGGTGTGTGTGTAGTGAATAGGATGACAGAACATAGTGGTGTGTGTAGTGAATAGGATGACAGAACATAGTGGTGTGTGTAGTGAATAGGATGACAGAACATAGTGGTGTCTGTAGTGAATAGGATGACAGAACATAGTGGTGTGTGTAGTGAATAGGATGACAGAACATAGTGGTGTGTGTAGTGGTGTGTGTAGTGAATAGGATGACAGAACATAGTGGTGTGTGTGTAGTGAATAGGATGACAGAACATAGTGGTGTGTGTAGTGAATAGGATGGCGTTTGGGACCAAGCCATAGTTAGTAGCAGTATGTCCATCCAACGGTTCTATTCCCAGAATCCATCTTTCCAAAGTTCCTTCCTTCTATCTCAGAAAAGTTCTTTAGCTTCCATTGTCAGCAGAATGTTCACAGGACTTCTAGTCTTCTAGAATGTTCCGCTGTGCTTTGTTTGAGCCAGACATTATATATATATATATATATAGAGAGAGAGAGAGAGAGAGAGAGAGAGATAATGAGGATGACACTGAACCAATTAGGTGGATGTCAGTGTGTATACAGGGCTGCCTGGTGCTAGTAAACTCACCACAGAGATAACACCAAGGCCAGCTCTGACAGCCAGCCAGAATGTGTAGGAGGAACGCAAGCACTCACATACACACACAGACACACACACACACACACACACACACACACACACAGACTCATACACACACACACACACACACACAGACTCATACACACACACACAGACACACACACACACACACACACACATACACACACACACACACACACACACACACACACACACACACACACACACACACACACACACACACAGACTCATACACACACACACACACACACACACACACACACACACAGACACACACTTACACACACACATACACACACACACACACACACAGACTCATACACACACACACACACACACACACAGACACACACACACACACACACACATACACACACACACACACACAGACTCATACACACACACACACACACAGACTCATACACACACACACACAGACTCATACACACACACACACACATTTTTGCACACACACACACACACACACACAGACTCATACACACACACACACACACACACATATAACCAGAGAGAGGTGTAGAACGTGTTGGGTGATCTGTAGGACCTGATGAAAATCCCCCAAAGTAAAATCTCACAATCTGGCCACTGAATATAGGATATATTGGTTCATCACATTTACTGTTTATTTACATGTTTATTGTACATACATCTACATAGAGTTCATTCAGAAAGTATTCAGACCCCTTGACCCTATAATGACATCATAATACCCCATAATGACATCATAATACCCCATAATGACATCACATTTTTTTAGCTAATTTATAAAAAACTAAAAACTGAAAAATCACATTTTCATATTTCATATTCAGTATTCTCATAAGTATTCAGACCCTTTACTTTGTTGAAGCACCTTTGGCAGTGATTACAGCCTCGAGTCTTCTTGGTCACTATGTCATTATACCAGCTTGGCACACCTGTATTTGGGGAGTTTCTCCCTTGTTCTCTGCAGATCCTCTCAAGCTCTGTCAGGTTGGATGGGGAGCGTTGCTTTCAGGTCTCTCCAGAGATGTTCGGTCGGGTTCAAGTCCGGGCTCTGGCTGGGAAACTCAAGGACATTCAGAGACTTGTCTCGAAGCCATCCTTATTGTCTTGGCTGTGTGCTTAGGGTTGTTGTCCTGTTGGAAGGTGGAACTTAGCCCCAGTCTGTGGCCCTGAGCACTTTGGAGCAGGTTTTCATCCAGGATCTCTCTGTACTTTGCTCATGTTTCCTCGATCTGACTAGTGCATACAAGCTATGTATCCTGACTAGTACACAGATGGAGAAATGCATGAGGTTATTGAAATGATATCATACTGTCTCATAGACATGCTATGTATCATGCCATTCAATGTTGAAATCCTGACGTGTGTGTGTGTGTGTGTGTGTGTGTGTGTGTGTGTGTGTGTGTGTGTGTGTGTGTGTGTGTGTGTGTGTGTGTGTGTTGTCAGCTGAACGTCATCTTCCTGGGTATCGCCCTCTATAAGATGTTCCACCATACAGCTATCCTCAAACCAGACTCTGGGTGCCTGGACAACATCAAGTAAGTCTGTGTGTGTGTGTTTTGCATGTACACATGTCTGCGTGTATGTGTGTGTGTGTTCATGCTTTAGTCACTTGTAATAATGTCATTATTTTGTATCTATGTCATTATTTAGTCACTATGTCATTATGTCATTATTTAGTCACTAAGTCACTATGTCATTATTTAGTCATTATGTCATTATGTCATTATTTAGTCACTATGTCATTATTTCATTATTTAGTCACTATGTCACTATGTCATTATTTAGTCATTATGTCATTATTTAGTCACTATGTCATTATGTCATTCATTTTTAGTCACTATGTCACTATGTCATTATTTAGTCACTATTATTTAGTCATTATGTCATTATTTAGTCATTATGTCATTATGTCATTATTTAGTCACTATGTCATTATGTCATTATTTAGTCACTATGTCATTATTTAGTCATTATGTCATTATGTCATTATTTAGTCACTATGTCATTATGTCATTATTTAGTCACTATGTCACTATGTCATTATTTAGTCACTATGTCATTATGTCATTATTTAGTCACTATGTCATTATTTAGTCACTATGTCATTATGTCATTATTTAGTCACTATGTCATTATTTAGTCACTATGTCATTATGTCATTATTTAGTCACTATGTCATTATTTAGTCACTATGTCATTATTTAGTCACTATGTCATTATGTCATTATTTAGTCACTATGTCATTATGTCATTATGTCATTATGTCATTATTTAGTCACTATGTCATTATGTCATTATTTAGTCACTATGACATTATGTCATTATTTAGTCACTATGTCACTATGTCATTATTTAGTCACGATGTCATTATGTCATTATTTAGTCACTATGTCATTATGTCATTATTTAGTATCTATGTCATTATTTAGTATCTATGTCATTATTTAGTCACTATGTCATTATTTAGTCACTATGTCATTATGTCATTATTTAGTATCTATGTCATTATTTAGTATCTATGTCATTACTTAGTATCTATGTCATTATTTAGTCACTATGCCATTATTTAGTCACTATGACATTATGTCATTATTTCGTCACTATATCATTATGTCATTATTTAGTCACTATGACATTATGTCATTATTTAGTCACTATGTCATTATGTCATTATTTAGTCACTATGACATTATGTCATTATTTAGTCACTATGTCATTATGTCATTATTTAGTATCTATGTCATATTTAGTATCTATGTCATTATTTAGTCACTATGTCATTATGTCCACCATTCACTATGTCATTATTTAGTTACTATGTCATTATGTCATTATTTAGTATCTATGTCATTATTTAGTATCTATGTCATTATTTAGTCACTATGTCATTATGTCCACCATTCACCATGTCATTATTTAGTCACTATTTCATTATTTCATGTTTTAGTATCTATGTCATTATTTAGTTACTATGTCATTATGTCATTATTTAGTATCTATGTCATTATTTAGTTACTATGTCATTATTTAGTTACTATGTCATTATGTCATTATTTAGTATCTATGTCATTATTTAGTTACTATGTCATTATTTAGTCACTATTTCATTATTTCATTATTTAGTTACTATGTCATTATGTCCACCATTCACTGTCATTATGTCATTATTTAGTCACTATGTCATTATTTCATTATTTAGTATCTATGTCATTATTTAGTATCTATGTCATTATTTAGTATCTATGTCATTATTTAGTATCTATGTCATTATTTAGTTATTATGTCATTATGTCCACCATTCACTATGTCATTATGTCATTATTTAGTATCTATGTCTTTATGTCATTATTTAGTATCTATGTCATTATGTCATTATTTAGTCACTATGTCATTATTTAGTTACTATGTCATTATGTCCACCATTTACTGTGTCATTATTTAGTCACTATGTCATTATTTAGTCACTATGTCATTATGTCCACCATTTACTATGTCATTATTTAGTCACTATGTCATTATGTCATTATTTAGTCATTATGTCATTATGTCATTATTTAGTTACTATGTCATTATGCCATTATTTAGTCACTATGTCACTATGTCATTATTTAGTCACTATGTCATTATTTAGTTACTATGTCATTATGTCATTATTTAGTCACTATGTCACTATGTCATTATTTAGTTACTATGTCATTATGTCCACCATTCACTATGTCATTATGTCATTATTTAGTCACTATGTCATTATGTCATTATTTAGTCACTATGTCATTATGTCCACCATTCACTATGTCATTATTTAGTTACTATGTCATTATGTCATTATTTAGTATCTATGTCATTATTTAGTCACTATGTCATTATTTAGTTACTATGTCATTATGTCCACCATTCACTATGTCATTATTTAGTTACTATGTCATTATAACCACCATTCACTATGTCATTATTTAGTTACTATGTCATTATAACCACCATTCACTATGTCATTATTTAGTTACTATGTCATTATTTAGTTACTATGTCATTATTTAGTATCTATGTCATTATTTAGTCACTATGTCATTATTTAGTATCTATGTCATTATTTAGTCACTATGTCATTATGTCCACCATTCACTATGTCATTATTTAGTCACTATGTCATTATTTAGTCACTATGTCATTATGTCCACCATTCACTATGTCATTATTTAGTTACTATGTCATTATTTCATTATTTAGTATCTATGTCATTATTTAGTTACTATGCCATTATTTAGTTACTATGTCATTATTTAGTTACTATGTCATTATTTAGTTACTATGTCATTATTTAGTTACTATGTCATTATTTAGTATCTATGTCATTATTTAGTATCTATGTCATTATTTAGTTATTATGTCATTATTTAGTTACTATGTCATTATGTCCACCATTCACTATGCCATTATTTAGTTACTATGTCATTATTTAGTTACTATGTCATTATGTCCACCATTCACTATGTCATTATGTCCACCATTCACTATGCCATTATTTAGTTACTATGTCATTATTTAGTTACTATGTCATTATGTAGTTACTATGTCATTATGTCCACCATTCACTATGTCATTATTTAGTTACTATGTCATTATTTAGTTACTATGTCATTATTTAGTTACTATGTCATTATGTCCACCATTCACTATGTCATTATTTAGTTACTATGTCATTATGTCCACCATTCACTATGTCATTATGTCCACCATTCACTATGTCATTATTTAGTTACTATGTCATTATGTCCACCATTCACTATGTCATTATTTAGTTACTATGTCATTATTTAGTTACTATGTCAATATGTCCACCATTCACTATGTCATTATTTAGTTACTATGTCATTATGTCCACCATTCACTATGTCATTATTTAGTTACTATGTCATTATTTAGTTACTATGTCATTATTTAGTATCTATGTCATTATTTAGTTACTATGTCATTATGTCCACCATTCACTATGTCATTATTTAGTTACTATGTCATTATAACCACCATTCACTATGTCATTATTTAGTTACTATGTCATTATAACCACCATTCACTATGTCATTATTTAGTTACTATGTCATTATAACCACCATTCACTATGTCATTATTTAGTTACTATGTCATTATAACCACCATTCACTATGTCATTATTTAGTCACTATGTCATTATTTAGTCACTATGTCATTATTTAGTTACTATGTCATTATGTCCACCATTCACTATGTCATTATGTCCACCATTCACTATGTCATTATTTAGTTACTATGTCATTATTTAGTTACTATGTCACTATGTCATTATTTAGTTACTATGTCATTATGTCCACCATTCACTATGTCATTATTTAGTTACTATGTCATTATGTCATTATTTAGTTACTATGTCATTATGTCCACCATTCACTATGTCATTATTTAGTTACTATGTCACTATGTCATTATTTAGTTACTATGTCATTATAACCACCATTCACTATGTCATTATTTAGTTACTATGTCATTATAACCACCATTCACTATGTCATTATTTAGTTACTATGTCATTATGTCCACCATTCACTATGTCATTATTTAGTTACTATGTCATTATGTCCACCATTCACTATGTCATTATTTAGTTACTATGTCATTATGTCCACCATTCACTATGTCATTATTTAGTCACTATGTCATTATATCATTATTTAGTTACTATGTCATTATAACCACCATTCACTATGTCACATCTCCTCACTAAAATATCTACATTGTGAAACAATATTTGTATCCCAAATGGCACCCTATTCCCTACGTAGTGCACTACTTTTGACCAGAGCCCTATGGCACTCTATTCCCTACGTAGTGCACTATATAGGGACCAGGGTACCATTTGGTACAGAGTGACTGTGTAATGACTGCAGTTGCCTGTTAGAACTCTGACTACAATCCAGTCAGAACTCTATTGGCAGAGTATGGCTGTCATAGGGCTTAGTTTAACTCAAACAATATGTCTGAGACTGAGGGTTGGGGGGGATAAGAGACCAGAGGGATTAGATAGAGACAGAGAGGGGGTTGGGAGGGGGATAAGAGACCAGAGGGGATTAGATAGAGACAGAGAGGGGGTTGGAGAGAGACCGAGAGAGAAAGAGACAGAGAGGGGGGGGTTGGAGAGAGACCGAGAGAGAAAGAGACAGAGAGGGGGGTTGGAGAGAGACCGAGAGAGAAAGAGACAGAGAGGGGGGTTGGAGAGAGACCGAGAGAGATAGAGACAGAGAGGGGGGGTTGGAGAGAGACCGAGAGAGATAGAGACAGAGAGGGGGTTGGAGAGAGACCGAGAGAGAGAGAGACAGAGAGGGGTTGGAGAGAGACCGAGAGAGATAGAGACAGAGATGGGGGGGTTGGAGAGAGACCGAGAGAGAAAGAGACAGAGAGGGGGGGTTGGAGAGAGACCGAAAGAGACAGAGAGAGAGAGACAGACGGATAGAGACAGACAGAGAGACAGAGAGAGAGAAATACAGAGACAGACAGACAGACAGACAGACAGACAGACAGACAGACAGACAGACAGACAGACAGACAGACAGACAGACAGACAGACAGACAGACAGAGAGAGACATCCAGAGAGAGAGAGAGACATACCAAGAGAGAGAGACAGACAGAGAGAGACAGACAGACAGACAGACAGACAGACAGACAGACAGACAGACAGACAGACAGACAGACAGAGAAACAGACAGAGAAACAGACAGACAGAAACAGAGAGAGACCGACAGACATACTTCCTCAGATCATCTACTTATGTCTTGGCCATTCTAGAAGGCCTCTCACTGACCTCTCACTGACCTCTCTCTCCTTCGTTTCGTTCCATGACACACAAACAGCCAATATGTGTCCCAAATGAGTTGCCCTATGGTCCCTGATCTAAAGTAGTGTACTATATAGGACATAGGTTTCCCTATGATCCCTGGTCTAAAGTAGTGCACTATGTAGGGAATAGATTGCCCTATAGTCCCTGGCCAAAAGTAGTGCACTATGTAGGGAATAGATTGCCCTATAGTCCCTGGCCAAAAGTAGTGCACTATGTAGGGAATAGATTTCCCTATAGTCCCTGGTCTAAAGTAGTGCACTATGTAGGGAATAGATTTCCCTATAGACCCTGGTCTAAAGGAGTGCACTATGTAGGGAATAGATTTCCCTATAGACCCTGGTCTAAAGGAGTGCACTATGTAGGGAATAGATTTCCCTATAGTCCCTGGTCTAAAGTAGTGCACTATGTAGGGAATAGATTTCCCTATAGTCCCTGGTCTAAAGTAGTGCACTATGTAGGGAATAGATTTCCCTATAGTCCCTGGTCTAAAGTAGTGCACTATGTAGGGAATAGATTTCCCTATAGTCCCTGGTCTAAAGTAGTGCACTATGTAGGGAATAGATTTCCTATAGTCCCTGGTCTAAAGTAGTGCACTATGTAGGGAATAGATTTCCTATAGTCCCTGGTCCAAAGTAGTGCACTATGTAGGAATAGATTTCCCTATAGTCCCTGGTCTAAAGTAGTGCACTATGTAGGGAATAGATTTCCCTATAGTCCCTGGTCTAAAGTAGTGCACTATGTAGGGAATAGATTTCCCTATAGTCCCTGGTCTAAAGTAGTGCACTATGTAGGGAATAGATTTCCCTATAGTCCCTGGTCTAAAGTAGTGCACTATGTAGGAATAGATTTCCTATAGTCCCTGGTCTAAAGTAGTGCACTATGTAGGGAATAGATTTCCCTATAGTCCCTGGTCTAAAGTAGTGCACTATGTAGGGAATAGATTTCCCTATAGTCCCTGGTCTAAAGTAGTGCACTATGTAGGGAATAGATTTCCTATAGTCCCTGGTCTAAAGTAGTGCACTATGTAGGAATAGATTTCCCTATAGTCCCTGGTCTAAAGTAGTGCACTATGTAGGGAATAGATTTCCTATAGTCCCTGGTCTAAAGTAGTGCACTATGTAGGGAATAGATTTCCTATAGTCCCTGGTCTAAAGTAGTGCACTATGTAGGAATAGATTTCCCTATAGTCCCTGGTCTAAAGTAGTGCACTATGTAGGGAATAGATTTCCCTATAGTCCCTGGTCTAAAGTAGTGCACTATGTAGGGAATAGATTTCCCTATAGTCCCTGGTCTAAAGTAGTGCACTATGTAGGGAATAGATTTCCCTATAGTCCCTGGTCTAAAGTAGTGCACTATGTAGGGAATAGATTTCCCTATAGTCCCTGGTCTAAAGTAGTGCACTAATGTAGGGAATAGATTTCCCTATAGTCCCTGGTCTAAAGTAGTGCACTATGTAGGGAATAGATTTCCCTATAGTCCCTGGTCTAAAGTAGTGCACTAATGTAGGGAATAGATTTCCCTATAGTCCCTGGTCTAAAGTAGTGCACTATGTAGGGAATAGATTTCCCTATAGTCCCTGGTCTAAAGTAGTGCACTAATGTAGGGAATAGATTTCCCTATAGTCCCTGGCCAAAAGTAGTGCACTATGTAGGGAATAGATTTCCCTATAGTCCCTGGTCTAAAGTAGTGCACTATATTTCCATTTGGGACACAGCCTGGGTGTTTGTGTGTGAAGCCAGAGTTTAGTTTAGTCACGTGCTGCTTCGAGCTGTGACAGATTGATTAAAGATAATACATAGTGTGACCAGTTCAAACCGGTTATAACTCTACACACAAAATGGTGCTGCAGCACACTACCACTGACTTTGCTGATCGCTACTTTACCGAGGAGGAAATGTTCTTGAGTTGAGTTTATAAACAGAGAGGCAGCACACATCTATCTGCCTGTTGGCGCGGCGCAGCACCTTGTGACGTGGTCTCCTTGTACTTCTTGTGTTGAGTTTATAAACAGAGAGGCAGCACACATCTATCTGCCTGTTGGCGCGGCGCAGCGTGGTCTCCTTTGTACCTTGTGTTGAGTTTATAAACAGAGAGGCAGTCTGCCTGTTGGCGCGGCGCAGCACCTTGTGACTTCTCCTTGAGTTGAGTTTATAAACAGAGAGGCAGCACACATCTATCTGCCTGTTGGCGCGGCGCGCACCTTGTGACGTGGTCTCCTTTGTACTTCTTGTGTTGAGTTTATAAACAGAGAGGCAGCACACATCTATCTGCCTGTTGGCGCGGCGCAGCACCTTGTGACGTGGTCTCCTTGTACTTCTTGTGTTGCTGACTGACTCGATAAATAAGAAATGTCTTACTCGATTTTTTATCATTTTCATTTGCTTGAGTTCATGATTTCATTCATTTTGGTTCAGTTTTTTCATCGTTATACTTTATCTGTTATTTCTTTCTTTCTGTTTTTTTCTCTGTCTCTTTTTATTTATTTCAGCCATCATCTTTGTGTGGATTGGCTCTGGTAAGGCCACCGTCCAATCAGAATGCTTGTCTTGACTCAACGGACATTCCGATTGGTTCTCGTCACCTTTGTTGGTCTGTCTGTAGATTGTGTAGCACCCGCCTACTGCACTGCACTGAACTAGACCTCTCGACCACACCTGACTACCAGTGTGGACCTTGGTGGAAAAGACTGTTGTGTTTAGTTGTGAATATCAGTGTTAACCCTTAAAATACTTTGTGTCATTTGATCAGTAGAAGAGTGAACTGTGGGGTTATTATGAGGGAGGGAGGGAGGGAGGGAGGGAGGGAGGGGGAGGGAGGGAGGGAGGGAGGGATGGGAGGGAGAGAGAGAGAGGAGGGAGGGAGAGAGAGAGGGAGAGAGAGAGAGCGAGAGAGAGAGGGGAGGGAGAGAGAGAGAGGGAGGGAGGGAGGGGAGGGAGGGAGGGAATGGAGGGAGACAATGGGAAGTTATGACTGAAGTAGAGATTTTGGTGATAGAGGGATGGGGAGAGAAGATGGTTTGAGGGAGGAGAGGAGGAGGAGAGGGAGAGGAGAGGGGAGGAGAGGAGAGGAGAGGGAGGGAGGGAGAGGAGGGGAGGGGAGAGGAGAGGAGAGGAGAGGAGAGGAGAGGAGAGGGAGGAGAGAGAGAGGAGGGGAGAGGAGAGAGAGGAGAGGAGAGGAGGGGAGGAGGAGGAGAGGGAGAGGAGAGGGGAGGGAGGAGGGGAGAGGAGGGAGGGGAGAGGGAGGGAGAGGAGAGGAGAGGGAGGAGGGGAGGGGAGAGGAGGGGAGAGGAGGGGGGAGAGGAGGGGAGAGGAGGGGAGGGAGGAGAGGGGAGGGGGAGGAGAGGAGAGGAGGGGAGGGGAGGGAGGGAGAGGAGAGGAGAGGGGAGGAGAGGAGGGGAGAGGAGAGGGAGGGGAGAGGGAGGGGAGAGGAGAGGAGAGGAGAGGAGAGGAGAGGAGAGGAGAGGGAGAGGAGAGGAGAGGAGAGGAGAGGGAGGAGGAGAGGAGAAGAGGGGAGAGGGAGAGGAGAGGAGAGGAGAAGAGGGAGAGGGGAGGGAGGAGGGAGGAGAGGAGAGGAGGGAGGAGAGAGAGGAGAGGAGAGAGGAGAGGGGAGGGGAGGAGAGGAGACTAAACCTTTATTGAAGAGGGTGTTCCAGTGGGATTTATTGTAAAGTCTCTCTACCTGAACAGTGTCATAGAGGATCACATCTAATCAATCACATCCCTACTGACTACCTCTCTCTTTATCTCTGTCTCTCCTTCCCTCTCTCTCTCTCTACCTCTCTCTCTCTCTCCACCTCTCTCTCTATCTCCACCTCTCTCTCTCTCTGTCTCTCTCCTTCCCTCTCTCTCTCTCTGTGTCTCTCTCTCTCCCCTTTGCCTCTCTCATCTGTTTCTCCTCTCTACCTCCTCTCTCTCTCTCACCTCCACTCTCTATCTCCACCTCTCTCTTTATCTCTCTCTCTCCTTGCCTCTCTCTTCATCTGTTTCTCCCTCTCTACCTCCTCTCTCTCTCTCTCCACCTCTCTCTCTATCTCCACCTCTCTCTTTATCTCTGTCTCTCCTTGCCTCTCTCTTCATCTGTTTCTCCCTCTCTACCTCCTCTCTCTCTCTCACCTCTCTCTCTATCTCCACCTCTCTCTTTATCTCTGTCTCTCCTTGCCTCTCTCTTCATCTGTTTCTCCCTCTCTACCTCCTCTCTCTCTCTCTCCCTCCTCTCTATCTCCACCTCTCTCTCTGTCTCTCCTTCCCTCTCTCTCTCTTCTCTCTGTCTCTCTCTCTCCACCTCTCTCTATCTCCACCTCTCTTATCTCTGTCTCTCCTTCCCCCTCTCTCTCTCTCCACCTCTCTCTCTATCTCCACCTCTCTCTTTATCTCTGTCTCTCCTTCCCTCTCTCTCTCTCTGTCTCTCTCTCTCTCTCCTTGCCTCTCTCTTCATCTGTTTCTCCCTCTCTACCTCTCTCTCTCTCTCCCACCTCTCTCTCTCTCTCCACCTCTCTCTTTATCTCTGTCTCTCCTTGCCTCTCTCTTTCACTGTTTCTCCCTCTCCTCTCTCTCTCTCCTCTCTCCACCTCTCTGCCTCTCTCTCCCTCTCTTTCTCTCTCCCACCTCTCTCTCTCTCCACCACCTCTCTCTCTCTCTCTCTCCACCTCTCTCACCTCTCTCTCACTCTCCTCTCTCCACCACCTCTCTCTCTCTCTGAGTTACTGATCACAGCTCAGTCAGATTAACGGGGTCACAGATGTAGGGGACGGACCACACTGACCCTTTATTGTCAATTGGCATTTTTAATGACCACACACACACACACACACACACACACACACACACACACACACACACACACACACACACACACACACACACACACACACACACACACACACACACACACACACACACACACACACACACACACACATACACTGTACACACTCAGCACTCTGGTCTTTGTCATTGTGACTCTCAGATACTTCCTCAGCTCAGTCATGTGATCACAGAGAGTTCTAAAAGGAGATTCTAAACTGTTACTAGTTTAGTTACATACAGTGGGGCAAAAAAGTATTTAGTCAGCCACCAATTGTGCAAGTTCTCCCACTTACAAAGATGAGAGGCCTGTAATTTTCATCATAGGTACACTTCAACTATGACAGACAAAATGAGAAGAAAAATTCCAGAAAATCACACTGTAGGATTTTTTATGAATTTATTTGCAAATTATGGTGGAAAATAAGTATTTGGTCAATAACAAAAGTTTATCTTGATACTTTGTTATATACCCTTTGTTGGCAATGACAGATGTTTTCTGTAAGCCTTTACAAGGTTTTCACACACTGTTGCTGGTATTTTGGCCCATTCCTCCATGCAGATCTCCTCTAGAGCAGTGCTGTTTTGGGGCTGTTGCTGGGCAACACGGACTTTCAACTACCTCCAAAGATTTTCTATGGGGTTGAGATCTGGAGACTGGCTAGGCCACTCCAGGACCTTGAAATGCTTCTTACGAAGCCACTCCTTCGTTGCCCGGGCGGTGTGTTTGGGATCATTGTCATGCTGAAAGACCCAGCCACGATTCATCTTCAATGCCCTTGCTGATGGAAGAAGGTTTTCACTCAAAATCTCACGATACATGGCCCCATTCATTCTTTCCTTTACATGGATCAGTCGTCCTGGTCCCTTTGCAGAAAAACAGCCCCAAAGCATGATGTTTCCACCCCCATGCTTCACAGTAGGTATGGTGTTCTTTGGATGCAACTCAGCATTCTTTGTCCTCCAAACACGACGAGTTGATATTTTTTCTCTCATTTTGTCTGTCATAGTTGAAGTGTACCTATGATGAAAATTACAGGCCTCTCTCATATTTTTAAGTGGGAGAACTTGCACAATTGGTGGCTGACTAAATACTTTTTTGCCCCACTGTATACTAGTTTAGTTACACAAACTAGTTTAGTTACATTTACTAGTTTAGTTGGAACCAGTTGATCCTAGTCATTATCCCTTCCATTGCTATTGTTTTCATTAGTACGCTAACAGTGACCTTTCACCTTGTGGAACGCTAACGAGATGACCTGTGTCCTCCTCTCCGTCTGTAGATAGTGGGTAATGTAATCCATACACTGAATCACCTCCCTCCGTCTCGTCCCACACTCCTCTGTCTCTGCTTTCTCGTCCTCCTCTCCTCTCCTCTAGATTGTGTGTGATATCTGTCATAGATCTACTCTGTCTGCTGGTCTGACCTCTCTCTCTCTCCTCCCCCACCCCCCCTCCCTCTCTCTCTCTCCCTCCCCTCTCCTCTCCTGTCCTCTCTCTCTATCTCTCCCTCCTCTCTCTCTATCTCTGTCTCTCTCTCCCTCCCTATCTCCTCTCCTGTCCTCTCTCTCTATCTCTCCCTCCTCTCTCTCCTCCTCTCTCTATCTATCTCTCCCTCCTCCTCCTCTATCTCTCCTCTATCTTTTCCTCCTCTCTCTCCTCTCTCTCTCCTCTCTCTCTCCTCCTCCTCCTCTATCTTTCCTCCCTCTCTCTCTCTCTCTCCTCCTCCCCTCTCTCTCTCTCTCTCTCTCTTCCTCCTCCTCCTCCTCCTCCTCCCTCCCTCTCTCTCTCTCCTCCTCCTCTCTCTCTCTCCCTCCTCTCTCTCTCTCTCTCCTCGTCTCTCTCTCCTCCTCCTCTCTCTTCTTCTCTGTCCCTCCTCTCTCTCCCCTCTCTCTCCCTCCTCCTCTCTCTCTCTCCTCTCTCCCTCCTCTCTCTCTATCTCCCCTCCTCTCTCTCTCCTCCTCTCTCTATCTATCTCTCCCTCCTCCTCCTCTATCTCTCCCTATCTTTCCCTCCTCTCTCTCTCATCTCTCTCTCTCTCCCCTCTATCTCTCTCTCTCCTCCTCCTCCTCCTCCTCCTCCTCTCTCTCTCTCTCCTCCTCCTCTCTCTCTCCCTCATCTCTCTCTCTCTCTCCTCCTCCTCTCTCTCTCCCCCCTCTCTCTCCTCTCTCTCCCTCCTCTCTCTCCCTCCTCCTCCTCTCTCCTCTCTCTCCCTCCTCTCTCTCTCTCTCCCTCCTCCTCTCTCTCCTCTCTCTCCCTCCTCCTCCTCTCTCTCTCTCTCTCTCTTTCTCCTCCTCCTCCTCTCTCTCCCTCCTCTCTCTCTCTCTCTCCTCCTCTAGATCGTGGGTGATTGGTGCCATAGCTCTCCTCTGTCTGTTGGGTCTGACCTGGGCGTTTGGTCTGATGTATATCAATGAGAGCACAGTGATCATGGCCTACCTGTTCACCATCTTCAACTCCCTACAGGGCATGTTCATATTCATCTTCCACTGCATACTACAGAAGAAGGTAACACACACACACACACACACACACACAGACACAGAGACACACACACACACACACACACAGACACACACACACACGCACACACTCTCTCTCTCTCTCCCACTCACACACTCTCTCTCTCATACACACTCTCTCTCTCACACACACACACACATACACTCTCTCTCTCTCTCATACACACACTCTCTCTCTCTCATACACACTCTCTCTCTCACACACACACACACACTCTCTCTCTCCCACTCACACACACACAATCTCTCTCATACACACTCTCACTCTCTCGCTCTCACACACACACACACACACACACACACAAACACACACACACAAACAGACACACACACACACACACACACACACACACACACTCCCACCACGATAACCACATTTCAAAGCCAAGATTCAGTCCATTGTATAAACATGAGGGTGTTGCCTCTAGCTGTACATGTGGTGTCAATCCAATAATGTGCTGTATGTTGTCTGACATGGTTCTGTGTTCTGACATGTTGTTGGATGTTACTCTACGGGACACCTTCAGCAGGCTCACACATCACCAACACTCAGAAAGAGTTGTCCAACAAATGCCTGAACACAATCAATATTATTCTCCCACACACATCTACTGTTGACGGACCAGAGGAGTTAGGGGTTTGATGGTTGACAGCTAGAGGAGGAAGAGTGATGGAGGACGGACAGAGTGAGTTAGGGGGGAGGGGGTTAGATGGTTGATAGCTAGAGGAGGAAGAGGTGGGATGGAGGACTGACCAGAGTGAGTTAGGGGGAGGGAGGGGCTAGATGGTTGATAGCCAGAGGAGGAAGAGGGGTGGGATGGAGGACGGACCAGAGTTAGTTAGGGGTTAGATGGTTGATAGCTAGAGGAGGAAGAGTGGGATGGAGGACGGACCAGAGTGAGTTAGGGGGTTAGATGGTTGATAGCTAGAGGAGGAAGAGTGGGATGGAGGACGGACCAGAGTGAGTTAGGGGGTTATATATGGTTGATAGCTAGAGGGAGGAAGAGGGGATGGAGAGACGGACCAGAGTGAGTTAGGGAGGGGGGTTAGATGGTTGATAGCTAGAGGAGGGAAGAGTGGATGGAGGACGGACCAGTATGAGTTGGGGGAAGTTAGATGGTTGATAGCTGGGAGGAGGAAGAGATGGGATGGAGGACGGACCAGAAGTGAGTTAGGGGGAGTTAGATGGTTGATAGCTAGAGGAGGAAGAGGATGACACAGACCAGAGTGAGTTAGGGGTTAGATGGTTGATAGCTAGAGGAGGAAGAGTGGATGGAGGACTGACCGTATGAGTTAGGGGTGGGGGCTAGATAGTTGATAGCTAGAGGAGGAAGAGTGGGATGGAGGACTGACCAGAGTGAGTTAGGGGTTTGATGGTTGATAGCTAGAGGAGGAAGATGGATGAGTGGACGGACCAGAGTGAGTTA
>NW_027038462.1:0-17500 GCF_034236695.1 Oncorhynchus nerka
GGTGGGGTGATGGAGAGAGAATAGGAGAGAGGGGATGGAGGGGGGGGGAGGAGGGGAGAGGGTGGGGTGATGGAGAGAGAGAGGGGGAGAGAGAGAGGGTGGGGCGATAGAGAGAGAGAATAGGGAGAGAGAGGGTGGGGTGATGGAGAGAGAGAGAATAGGAGAGAGAGGGTGGGGTGATGGAGAGAGAGAAAGGGGGAGGAGGGGAGAGAAGAGCAGAATTACTGTTATATTTACCTCAATAACAACCCAGGTGGAATAAAAATGTTTTAATGTCAGAATATGACCACCAGGGTTAGAGAGGTCAGGGGTCAGAGGGAGGCGCCAAGGGGTCAGAGGTCAGGGAGAGGCGCCAAGGGGTCAGAGGTCAGGGGTAGTTATACTCACCACTGTTAGACATCTGAAAGAGGTTGTTAGAGGTCAGAGGTTAGAGGTCAGGGGTCGTTATACTCACCACTGTTAGACATCTGAAAGAGGTTGTTAGAAGTCAGAGGTAAGGGGTTAGAGGTCAAGGGTTAGAGGTCAGGGGTAGTTATACTCACCACTGTTAGACATCTGAAAGAGGTTGTTAGAAGTCAGAGGTTAGAGGTCAGAGGTTAGAGGTCAGGGGTAGTTATACTCACCACTGTTAGACATCTGAAAGAGGTTGTTCTTCTCAAACTTCTTAAACACACTTCCTTTGATCTCCACGAACTACAGAGAAACACAACGGTCATTGATCTGGGTGGGTGTCTCAGGGTGTCTCAGAGAAACACAACGGTCACTGATCTGGGTGGGTGTCTCAGAGAAACACAACAGTCATTGATCTGGGTGGGTGTCTCAGGGTGTCTCAGAGAAACACAACGGTCATTGATCTGGGTGGGTGTCTCAGGGTGTCTCAGAGAAACACAACAGTCACTGATCTGGGTGGGTGTCTCAGGGTGTTACAGAGAAACACAACAGTCACTGATCTGGGTGGGTGTCTCAGGGTGTCTCAGAGAAACACAACAGTCACTGATCTGGGTGGGTGTCTCAGGGTGTCTCAGAGAAACACAACAGTCACTGATCTGGGTGGGTGTCTCAGGGTGTCTCAGAGAAACACAACGGTCACTGATCTGGGTGGGTGTCTCAGAGAAACACAACAGTCACTGATCTGGGTGGGTGTCTCAGGGTGTTACAGAGAAACACAACAGTCACTGATCTGGGTGGGTGTCTCAGGGTGTCTCAGAGAAACACAACAGTCACTGATCTGGGTGGGTGTCTCAGGGTGTCTCAGAGAAAAACAACAGTCACTGATCTGGGTGGGTGTCTCAGGGTGTTACAGAGAAACACAACAGTCACTGATCTGGGTGGGTGTCTCAGAGAAACACAACAGTCACTGATCTGGGTGGGTGTCTCAGGGTGTCTCAGAGAAACACAACAGTCACTGATCTGGGTGGGTGTCTCAGTGTGTTACAGAGAAACACAACAGTCACTGATCTGGGTGGGTGTCTCAGGGTGTCTCAGAGAAACACAACAGTCACTGATCTGGGTGGGTGTCTCAGGGTGTTACAGAGAAACACAACAGTCACTGATCTGGGTGGGTGTCTCAGAGAAACACAACAGTCACTGATCTGGGTGGGTGTCTCAGGGTGTTACAGAGAAACACAACAGTCACTGATCTGGGTGGGTGTCTCAGGGTGTTACAGAGAAACACAACAGTCACTGATCTGGGTGGGTGTCTCAGGGTGTCTCAGAGAAACACAACGGTCACTGATCTGGGTGGGTGTCTCAGGGTGTCTCAGAGAAACACAACGGTCACTGATCTGGGTGGGTGTCTCAGGGTGTCTCAGAGAAACACAACAGTCACTGATCTGGGTGGGTGTCTCAGAGAAACACAACAGTCACTGATCTGGGTGGGTGTCTCAGGGTGTCTCAGAGAAACACAACAGTCACTGATCTGGGTGGGTGTCTCAGAGAAACACAACAGTCACTGATCTGGGTGGGTGTCTCAGGGTGTCTCAGAGAAACACAACAGTCACTGATCTGGGTGGGTGTCTCAGGGTGTCTCAGAGAAACACAACAGTCACTGATCTGGGTGGGTGTCTCAGGGTGTTACAGAGAAACACAACAGTCACTGATCTGGGTGGGTGTCTCAGGGTGTTACAGAGAAACACAACAGTCACTGATCTGGGTGGGTGTCTCAGGGTGTCTCAGAGAAACACAACAGTCACTGATCTGGGTGGGTGTCTCAGGGTGTCTCAGAGAAACACAACGGTCACTGATCTGGGTGGGTGTCTCAGAGAAACACAACAGTCACTGATCTGGGTGGGTGTCTCAGGGTGTCTCAGAGAAACACAACAGTCACTGATCTGGGTGGGTGTCTCAGGGTGTTACAGAGAAACACAACAGTCACTGATCTGGGTGGGTGTCTCAGGGTGTTACAGAGAAACACAACAGTCACTGATCTGGGTGGGTGTCTCAGGGTGTCTCAGAGAAACACAACAGTCACTGATCTGGGTGGGTGTCTCAGGGTGTCTCAGAGAAACACAACAGTCACTGATCTGGGTGGGTGTCTCAGAGAAACACAACAGTCACTGATCTGGGTGGGTGTCTCAGGGTGTTACAGAGAAACACAACAGTCACTGATCTGGGTGGGTGTCTCAGGGTGTCTCAGAGAAACACAACGGTCACTGATCTGGGTGGGTGTCTCAGAGAAACACAACAGTCACTGATCTGGGTGGGTGTCTCAGGGTGTTACAGAGAAACACAACAGTCACTGATCTGGGTGGGTGTCTCAGGGTGTCTCAGAGAAACACAACGGTCACTGATCTGGGTGGGTGTCTCAGAGAAACACAACAGTCACTGATCTGGGTGGGTGTCTCAGGGTGTTACAGAGAAACACAACAGTCACTGATCTGGGTGTGTGTGTGTGTCTCAGTGTGTGTGTGTGTGTGTGTATGTCTCAGTGTGTGTGTGTGTGTGTGTGTCTCAGTGTGTGTGTGTGTGTGTGTGTCTCAGTGTGTGTGTGTCTCAGTGTGTGTGTGTGTGTGTATGTCTCAGTGTGTGTGTGGACTCACATTGTTTGACATCATGATGGTGAGTAGAGACTTGTTGTGAGAGTTGAAGGCAACGTTCAGAGTAGTGGCCTGGACCATGATGAGGATAGCATGAAGAACTGACACACACTCAGGAAAACAGCCTGATACACACACACACACACACACACACACACCAACACAACCTGACTACCTGAACCTGAAGGCAACGTTCAGAGTAGTGGCCTGGACCATGATGAGGATAGCATGAAGAACTGACACACACTCAGGAAAACAATCTGATAGACACACACACACACACACCAACACAACCTGACTACACACTCAGGAAAACAGCCTGATACACACACACACACACACACCAACACAACCTGACTACACACTCAGGAAAACAGCCTGATACACACACACACACACACCAACACAACCTGACTACACACTCAGGAAAACAGCCTGATACACACACCAACACAACCTGACTACACACACTCAGGAAAACAGCCTGATACACACACCAACACAACCTGACTACACACTCAGGAAAACAGCCTGATACACACACACACACACACACACACCAACACAACCTGACTACACACTCAGGAAAACAATCTGATAGACACACACACACACACACACACACCAACACAACCTGACTACACACTCAGGAAAACAGCCTGATACACACACACACACACACAACCTGACTACACACTCAGGAAAACAATCTGATAGACACACACACACACCAACACAACCTGACTACACACTCAGGAAAACAGCCTGATACACACACACACACACCAACACAACCTGACTACACACTCAGGAAAACAGCCTGATACACACACCAACACAACCTGACTACACACTCAGGAAAACAGCCTGATACACACACCAACACAACCTGACTACACACACTCAGGAAAACAGCCTGATACACACACACACACACACACACACACACACACACACACACAACCTGACTACCTGAACCTGAAGGACACACTTCAGGAAAACAGCCTGATACCACATGAGGATAGCATGAAGAACTGACACACACTCAGGAAAACAATCTGATAGACACACACACACACACACACCAACACAACCTGACTACACACTCAGGAAAACAGCCTGATACACACACAACACAACCAACTACTACACTCAGGAAAACAGCCTGATACACACACCAACACAACCTGACTACACACTCAGGAAAACAGCCTGATACACACACCAACACAACCTGACTACACACTCAGGAAAACAGCCTGATACACACACCAACACAACCTGACTACACACACTCAGGAAAACAGCCTGATACACACACACACACACACCAACACAACCTGACTACACACACAGGAAAACAGCCTGATACACACACACACACACACCAACACAACCTGACTACACACTCAGGAAAACAGCCTGATACACACACACACACACACCAACACAACCTGACTACACACACAGGAAAACAGCCTGATACACACACCAACACAACCTGACTACACACTCAGGAAAACAGCCTGATACACACACCAACACAACCTGACTACACACTCAGGAAAACAGCCTGATAGACACACCAACACAACCTGACTACACACACTCAGGAAAACAGCCTGATACACACACACACACACACAACCTGACTACCTGAACCTGAAGGCAACGTTCAGAGTAGTGGCCTGGACCATGATGAGGATAGCATGAAGAACTGACACACACTCAGGAAAACAATCTGATAGACACACACACACACACACACCAACACAACCCGACTACACACTCAGGAAAACAGCCTGATACACACACCAACACAACCTGACTACACACTCAGGAAAACAGCCTGATACACACACCAACACAACCTGACTACACACTCAGGAAAACAGCCTGATACACACACCAACACAACCTGACTACACACTCAGGAAAACAGCCTGATACACACACCAACACAACCTGACTACACACTCAGGAAAACAGCCTGATACACACACCAACACAACCTGACTACACACTCAGGAAAACAGCCTGATACACACACACACACACCAACACAACCTGAATACACACTCAGGAAAACAGCCTGATACACACACACACACCAACACAACCTGACTACACACTCAGGAAAACAGCCTGATACACACACACACCAACACAACCTGAATACACACTCAGGAAAACAGCCTGATACACACACCAACACAACCTGACTACACACTCAGGAAAACAATCTGATACACACACACACACACACACACACAACCTGACTACACTCAGGAAAACAGCCTGATACACACACACACCAACACAACCTGAATACACACTCAGGAAAACAGCCTGATACACACACCAACACAACCTGACTACACACTCAGGAAAACAGCCTGATACACAACCTGACTACACACTCAGGAAAACAGCCTGATACACACACACACACACACAGACACAACCTGACTACACTCAGGAAAACAGCCTGATACACACACACACACACAACCTGACTACACACTCAGGAAAACAGCCTGATACACACACCAACACAACCTGACTACACACTCAGGAAAACAGCCTGATACACACACACACACACCTGACTACACACTCAGGAAAACAGCCTGATACACACACACACACAACCTGACTACACACTCAGGAAAACAGCCTGATACACACACAACACAACCTGACTACACACTCAGGAAAACAGCCTGATACACACACCAACACAACCTGACTACACACTCAGGAAAACAGCCTGATACACACACCAACACAACCTGACTACACACTCAGGAAAACAGCCTGATACACACACACACACACACACACCAACACAACCTGACTACACACTCAGGAAAACAGCCTGATACACACACACACACACACACACCAACACAACCTGACTACACTCAGGAAAACAGCCTGATACACACACCAACACAACCTGACTACACTCAGGAAAACAGCCTGATACACACACCAACACAACCTGACTACACTCAGGAAAACAGCCTGATACACACACACACACACACACACACACACACACAACCTGACTACCTGAACCTGAAGGCAACGTTCAGAGTAGTGGCCTGGACCATGATGAGGATAGCATGAAGAACTGACACACACTCAGGAAAACAATCTGATAGACACACACACACACACACACCAACACAACCCGACTACACACTCAGGAAAACAGCCTGATACACACACCAACACAACCTGACTACACACTCAGGAAAACAGCCTGATACACACACCAACACAACCTGACACACACTCAGGAAAACAGCCTGATACACACACCAACACAACCTGACTACACTCAGGAAAACAGCCTGATACACACACCAACACAACCTGACTACACACACAGACACACAAAGACACAAACACACACAGACACAGACACACACCCCATGAGGAAGTGAGGTACAACTCCTATACCGTCTCTCTTTAGGTTCAGTAAGTAAGGATACAGACAGGAAGTGGGTTACAACTACTATACCGTCTCTCTTTAGGTTCAGTAAGTAAGGATACAGACAGGAAGTGGGTTACAACTCCTATGCCGTCTCTCTTTAGGTTCAGTGAGTAAGGATACAGACAGGAAGTGGGTTACAACTCCTATACCGTCTCTCTTTAGGTTCAGTAAGTAAGGATACAGACAGGAAGTGGGTTACAACTACTATACCGTCTCTCTTTAGGTTCAGTAAGTAAGGATACAGACAGGAAGTGGGTTACAACTACTATCCCGTCTCTCTTTAGGTTCAGTAAGTAAGGATACAGACAGGAAGTGAGTTACAACTCCTATACCGTCTCTCTTTAGGTTCAGTAAGTAAGGCTACAGACAGGAAGTGAGAGACAACTGCTATACCGTCTCTCTTTAGGTTCAGTAGGTAAGGATAGAGACAGGAAGTGAGTTACAACTCCTATACCGTCTCTCTTTAGGTTCAGTAAGTAAGGAAACAGACAGGAAGTGAGTTACAACTCCTATACCGTCTCTCTTTAGGTTCAGTAAGTAAGGATACAGACAGGAAGTGGGTTACAACTGCTATACCGTCTCTCTTTAGGTTCAGTAAGTAAGGATACAGACAGGAAGTGGGTTACAACTACTATCCCGTCTCTCTTTAGGTTCAGTAAGTAAGGATACAGACAGGAAGTGAGTTACAACTCCTATACCGTCTCTCTTTAGGTTCAGTAAGTAAGGATACAGACAGGAAGTGAGAGACAACTGCTATACCGTCTCTCTTTAGGTTCAGTAGGTAAGGATAGAGACAGGAAGTGAGTTACAACTCCTATACCGTCTCTCTTTAGGTTCAGTAAGTAAGGAAACAGACAGGAAGTGAGTTACAACTCCTATACCGTCTCTCTTTAGGTTCAGTAAGTAAGGATACAGACAGGAAGTAGGTTACAACTCCTATACCGTCTCTCTTTAGGTTCAGTAGGTAAGGATACAGACAGGAAGTAGATTACAACTCCTATACCGTCTCTCTTTAGGTTCAGTAAGTAAGGATACAGACAGGAAGTGAGTTACAACTCCTATACCGTCTCTCTTTAGGTTCAGTGAGTAAGGATACAGACAGGAAGTGAGTTACAACTCCTATACCGTCTCTCTTTAGGTTCAGTAAGTAAGGATACAGACAGGAAGTGAGTTACAACTACTATACCGTCTCTCTTTAGGTTCAGTAAGTAAGGATACAGACAGGAAGTGAGTTACAACTCCTATACCGTCTCTCTATAGGTTCAGTAAGTAAGGATACAGACAGGAAGTGGGTTACAACTCCTATACCGTCTCTCTTTAGGTTCAGTAAGTAAGGATACAGACAGGAAGTGAGTTACAACTCCTATACCGTCTCTCTTTAGGTTCAGTAAGTAAGGATACAGACAGGAAGTGAGTTACAACTACTATACCGTCTCTCTTTAGGTTCAGTAAGTAAGGATACAGACAGGAAGTGAGTTACAACTCCTATACCGTCTCTCTATAGGTTCAGTAAGTAAGGATACAGACAGGAAGTGGGTTACAACTCCTATACAGTCTCTCTTTAGGTTCAGTAAGTAAGGATACAGACAGGAAGTGAGTTACAACTACTATACCGTCTCTCTTTAGGTTCAGTAAGTAAGGATACAGACAGGAAGTGGGTTACAACTCCTATACCGTCTCTCTTTAGGTTCAGTAAGTAAGGATACAGACAGGAAGTGAGAGACAACTGCTATACCGTCTCTCTTTAGGTTCAGTAGGTAAGGATAGAGACAGGAAGTGAGTTACAACTCCTATACCGTCTCTCTTTAGGTTCAGTAAGTAAGGATACAGACAGGAAGTGAGGTACAACTCCTATACCGTCTCTCTTTAGGTTGAGTAAGTAAGGATACAGACAGGAAGTGAGGTACAACTCCTATACCGTCTCTCTTTAGGTTCAGTAAGTAAGGATACAGACAGGAAGTGAGTTACAACTCCTATACCGTCTCTCTTTAGGTTCAGTAAGTAAGGAAACAGACAGGAAGTGGGTTCAAACTGCTATACCGTCTCTCTTTAGGTTCAGTAAGTAAGGATAGAGACAGGAAGTGAGTTACAACTCCTATACCGTCTCTCTTTAGGTTCAGTAAGGATACAGACAGGAAGTGAGTTACAACTCCTATACCGTCTCTCTTTAGGTTCAGTAAGTAAGGAAACAGACAGGAAGTGGGTTAAAACTGCTATACCGTCTCTCTTTAGGTTCAGTAAGTAAGGATACAGAGAGGAAGTGAGTTACAACTCCTATACCGTCTCTCTTTAGGTTGAGTAAGTAAGGATACAGACAGGAAGTGAGGTACAACTCCTATACCGTCTCTCTTTAGGTTCAGTAAGGATACAGACAGCAAGTGAGGTACAACTCCTATACCGTCTCTCTTTAGGTTCAGTAAGTAAGGATACAGACAGGAAGTGAGCGACAACTCCTATACCGTCTCTTTAGGTTTAGTAAGTAAGGATACAGACATATAGAACAGCCATGAGGAAGTGAGGAACAACTCCTATATGAGCTCTCTTCTCCTCTTTAGGTTCAGTAAGGATACAGACAGGAAGTGAGAGACAACTCCTATATGAGCTCTCTTCTCCTCTTTAGGTTCAGTAAGGATACAGACAGGAAGTGAGAGACAACTCCTATATGAGCTCTCTTCTTCTCTTTAGGTTCAGTAAGGATACAGACATATAGAACAGCCATGAGGAAGTGAGGAACAACTCCTATATGAGCTCTCTTCTTCTCTTTAGGTTCAGTAAGGATACAGACATATAGAACAGCCATGAGGAAGTGAGGAACAACTCCTATATGAGCTCTCTTCTCCTCTTTAGGTTCAGTAAGGATACAGACAGGAAGTGAGGAACAACTCCTATATGAGCTCTCTTCTCCTCTTTAGGTTCAGTAAGGATACAGACAGGAAGTGAGGAACAACTCCTATATGAGCTCTCTTCTTCTCTTTAGGTTCAGTAAGGATACAGACATATAGAACAGCCATGAGGAAGTGAGGAACAACTCCTATATGAGCTCTCTTCTTCTCTTTAGGTTCTGTAGCAGTCCAGTAGAGAGCGTCCAGAATGTCCTGACCAAACGAAGAGAACAGCCTGTCTGCTACCTGCAGACACACACACACACACACACACACACACACACACACACACACACACACGGTTAGTCTACCTGTAGGGAACACGCACACACACACACACACACACACACGGTTAGTCTACCTGTAGGGAACACGCACACACACACACACACACACACACACACACACACACAGTTAGTCTACCTGTAGGGAAAACAAATGCACAAACACACAGTTAGTCGGTTGTGCGTGTGTGTCTCAGTGTAAAGCTGCAGGTAGAGGTGAGGTATTAAAAGCTGCAGGTAGAGGTGAGGTATTAAAAGCTGCAGGTTCAGGGGAGGTATGAAAAGCTGCAGGTAGAGGTGAGGTATTAAAAGCTGCAGGTTCAGGTGAGGTATTAAAAGCTGCAGGTAGAGGTGAGGTATTAAAAGCTGCAGGTACGGGTGAGGTATTAAAAGCTGCAGGTACAGGTGAGGTATTAAAAGCTGCAGGTAGAGGTGAGGTATTAAAAGCTGCAGGTAGAGGTGAGGTATTAAAAGCTGCAGGTACAGGTGAGGTATTAAAAGCTGCAGGTACAGGTGAGGTATTAAAAGCTGCAGGTAGAGTGAGGTATTAAAAGCTGCAGGTAGAGGTGAGGTATTAAAAGCTGCAGGTAGAGGTGAGGTATTAAAAGCTGCAGGTAGAGGTGAGGTATTAAAGCTGCAGGTAGAGGTGAGGTATTAAAAGCTGCAGGTAGAGGTGAGGTATTAAAAGCTGCAGGTAGAGGTGAGGTATTAAAAGCTGCAGGTAGAGGTGAGGTATTAAAAGCTGCAGGTAGAGGTGAGGTATTAAAAGCTGCAGGTAGAGGTGAGGTATTAAAAGCTGCAGGTACAGGTGAGGTATTAAAAGCTGCAGGTAGAGGTGAGGTATTAAAAGCTGCAGGTACAGGTGAGGTATTAAAAGCTGCAGGTAGAGGTGAGGTATTAAAAGCTGCAGGTACAGGTGAGGTATTAAAAGCTGCAGGTAGAGGTGAGGTATTAAAAGCTGCAGGTAGAGGTGAGGTATTAAAAGCTGCAGGTACAGGTGAGGTATTAAAAGCTGCAGGTAGAGGTGAGGTATTAAAAGCTGCAGGTAGAGGTGAGGTATTAAAAGCTGCAGGTACAGGTGAGGTATTAAAAGCTGCAGGTAGAGGTGAGGTATTAAAAGCTGCAGGTAGAGGTGAGGTATTAAAAGCTGCAGGTAGAGGTGAGGTATTAAAAGCTGCAGGTAGAGGTGAGGTATTAAAAGCTGCAGGTACAGGTGAGGTATTAAAAGCTGCAGGTAGAGGTGAGGTATTAAAAGCTGCAGGTAGAGGTGAGGTATTAAAAGCTGCAGGTAGAGGTGAGGTATTAAAAGCTGCAGGTACAGGTGAGGTATTAAAATCTGCAGGTAGAGAGAGGTGAGGTATGAAAAGCTGCAGGTAGAGGTGAGGTATTAAAAGCTGCAGGTACAGGTGAGGTATGAAAAGCTGCAGGTAGAGGTACAGGTGAGGTATTAAAAGCTACAGGTAGAGGTGAGGTATTAAAAGCTGCAGGTAGAGGTGAGGTATTAAAAGCTGCAGGTACAGGTACAGGTGAGGTATTAAAGGCTACAGGTACAGGTGAGGTATTAAAAGCTGCAGTTACAGGTGAGGTATTAAAAGCTGCAGGTAGAGGTACAGGTGAGGTATTAAAAGCTGCAGGTACAGGTGAGGTATTAAAAGCTGCAGGTAGAGGTGAGGTATTAAAAGCTGCAGGTAGAGGTGAGGTATTAAAAGCTGCAGGTACAGGTGAGGTATTAAAAGCTGCAGGTACAGGTGAGGTATTAAAAGCTACAGGTAGAGGTGAGGTATTAAAAGCTGCAGGTAGAGGTGAGGTATTAAAAGCTGCAGGTACAGGTACAGGTGAGGTATTAAAAGCTACAGGTAGAGGTGAGGTATTAAAAGCTGCATGTAGAGGTACAGGTGAGGTATTAAAAGCTGCAGGTACAGGTGAGGTATTAAAAGCTGCAGGTAGAGGTGAGGTATGAAAAGCTGCAGGTAGAGGTGAGGTATTAAAAGCTGCAGGTAGAGGTAGAGGTGAGGTATTAAAAGCTGCAGGTAGAGGTGAGGTATTAAAAGCTGCAGGTTCAGGTGAGGTATTAAAAGCTGCAGGTACAGGTGAGGTATTAAAAGCTGCAGGTAGAGGTGAGGTATTAAAAGCTGCAGGTAGAGGTGAGGTATTAAAAGCTGCATGTAGAGGTGAGGTATTAAAAGCTGCAGGTAGAGGTGAGGTATTAAAAGCTGCAGGTAGAGGTGAGGTATTAAAAGCTGCAGGTAGAGGTGAGGTATTAAAAGCTGCAGGAAGAGGTGAGGTATTAAAAGCTGCAGGTACAGGTGAGGTATTAAAAGCTGCAGGAAGAGGTGAGGTATTAAAAGCTGCAGGTACAGGTGAGGTATTAAAAGCTGCAGGTACAGGTGAGGTATTAAAAGCTGCAGGTAGAGGTGAGGTATTAAAAGCTGCAGGTAGAGGTGAGGTATTAAAAGCTGCAGGTAGAGGTACGGGTGAGGTATTAAAAGCTGCAGGTACAGATGAGGTATTAAAAGCTGCAGGTACGGGTGAGGTATTAAAAGCTGCAGGTAGAGGTACGGGTGAGGTATTAAAAGCTGCAGGTTCAGGTGAGGTATTAAAAGCTGCAGGTACAGGTGAGGTATTAAAAGCTGCAGGTAGAGGTACGGGTGAGGTATTAAAAGCTGCAGGTACAGGTGAGGTATTAAAAGCTGCAGGTAGAGGTGAGGTATTAAAAGCTGCAGGTAGAGGTGAGGTATTAAAAGCTGCAGGTAGAGGTGAGGTATTAAAAGCTGCAGGTAGAGGTGAGGTATTAAAAGCTGCAGGTACAGGTGAGGTATGAAAAGCTGCAGGTTCAGGTGAGGTATTAAAAGCTGCAGGTAGAGGTGAGGTATTAAAAGCTGCAGGTAGAGGTGAGGTATTAAAAGCTGCAGGTAGAGGTGAGGTATTAAAAGCTGCAGGTACGGGTGAGGTATTAAAAGCTGCAGGTAGAGGTAGGTAAAAAAGCTGCAGTGAGGTGAGGTTAAAAGCTGCAGGTACAGGTGAGGTATTAAAAGCTGCAGGTAGAGGTGAGGTATTAAAAGCTGCAGGTACAGGTGAGGTATTAAAAGCTGCAGGTAGAGGTGAGGGGGTATTAAAAGCTGCAGGTACAGGTGAGGTATTAAAAGCTGCAGGTAGAGGTGAGGTATTAAAAGCTGCAGGTAGAGGTGAGGTATTAAAAGCTGCAGGTACAGGTGAGGTATTAAAAGCTGCAGGTAGGGTGAGGTATTAAAAGCTGCAGGTACAGGTGAGGTATTAAAAGCTGCAGGTAGAGGTGAGGTATTAAAAGCTGCAGGTAGAGGTGAGGGTATTAAAAGCTGCAGGTAGAGGTGAGGTATTAAAGCTGCAGGTAGAGGTGAGGTATTAAAAGCTGCAGGTAGAGGTGAGGTATTAAAAGCTGCAGGTAGAGGTGAGGTGAGGTATTACAAGCTGCAGGTAGAGGTGAGGTATTAAAAGCTGCAGGTAGAGGTGAGGTAATAAAAGCTGCAGGTAGAGGTGAGGTATTAAAAGCTGCAGGTAGAGGTGAGGTATTAAAAGCTGCAGGTACAGGTGAGGTATTAAAAGCTGCAGGTACAGGTGAGGTATTAAAAGCTGCAGGTAGAGGTGAGGTATTAAAAGCTGCAGGTAGAGGTGAGGTATTAAAAGCTGCAGGTAGAGGTGAGGTATTAAAAGCTGCAGGTAATGGTGAGGTATTAAAAGCTGCAGGTAGAGGTGAGGTATTAAAAGCTGCAGGTAGAGGTGAGGTATTAAAAGCTGCAGGTAGAGGTGAGGTAAAAAGCTGCAGGTACAGGTGAGGTATTAAAAGCTGCAGGTAGAGGTGAGGAATTAAAAGCTGCAGGTACAGGTGAGGTATTAAAAGCTGCAGGTTCAGGTGAGGTATTAAAAGCTGTAGGTAAGTAGAGGTGAGGTATTAAAAGCTGCAGGTAGAGATACAGGTGAGGTATTAAAAGCTGCAGGTGCAGGTGAGGTATTAAAAGCTGCAGGTACAGGTGAGGTATTAAAAGCTGCAGGTAGAGGTGATGTATTAAAAGCTGCAGGTACAGGTGAGGTATTAAAAGCTGCAGGTAGAGGTGAGGTATTAAAAGCTGCAGGTACAGGTGAGGTATTAAAAGCTGCAGGTAGAGGTGAGGGTATTAAAAGCTGCAGGTAGAGGTGAGGTATTAAAAGCTGCAGGTAGAGGTGAGGTAATAAAAGCTGCAGGTAGAGGTGAGGTATTAAAAGCTGCAGGTAGAGGTGAGGTATTAAAAGCTGCAGGTACAGGTGAGGTATTAAAAGCTGCAGGTAGAGGTGAGGAATTAAAAGCTGCAGGTAGAGGTGAGGTATTAAAAGCTGCAGGTAGAGGTGAGGTATTAAAAGCTGCAGGTACAGGTGAGGTATTAAAAGCTGCAGGTTCAGGTTAGGTATTAAAAGCTGTAGGTAGAGGTGAGGTATTAAAAGCTGCAGGTACAGGTGAGGTATTAAAAGCTGCAGGTAGAGGTGAGGTATTAAAAGCTGCAGGTACAGGTGAGGTATTAAAAGCTGCAGGTTCAGGTTAGGTATTAAAAGCTGTAGGTAGAGGTGAGGTATTAAAAGCTGCAGGTAGAGGTGAGGTATTAAAAGCTGCAGGTACAGGTGAGGTATTAAAATCTGCAGGTAGAGAGAGGTGAGGTATGAAAAGCTGCAGGTAGAGGTGAGGTATTAAAAGCTGCAGGTACAGGTGAGGTATGAAAAGCTGCAGGTAGAGGTACAGGTGAGGTATTAAAAGCTACAGGTAGAGGTGAGGTATTAAAAGCTGCAGGTAGAGGTGAGGTATTAAAAGCTGCAGGTACAGGTACAGGTGAGGTATTAAAGGCTACAGGTACAGGTGAGGTATTAAAAGCTGCAGGTACAGGTGAGGTATTAAAAGCTGCAGGTAGAGGTGAGGTATTAAAAGCTGCAGGTAGAGGTGAGGTATTAAAAGCTGCAGGTAGAGGTGAGGTATTAAAAGCTGCAGGTAGAGGTGAGGTATTAAAAGCTGCAGGTACAGGTGAGGTATGAAAAGCTGCAGGTTCAGGTGAGGTATTAAAAGCTGCAGGTAGAGGTGAGGTATTAAAAGCTGCAGGTAGAGGTGAGGTATTAAAAGCTGCAGGTAGAGGTACGGGTGAGGTATTAAAAGCTGCAGGTACGGGTGAGGTATTAAAAGCTGCAGGTAGAGGTACGGGTGAGGTATTAAAAGCTGCAGGTACAGGTGAGGTATTAAAAGCTACAGGTAGAGGTGAGGTATTAAAAGCTGCAGGTAGAGGTGAGGTATTAAAAGCTGCAGGTAGAGGTGAGGTATTAAAAGCTGCAGGTAGAGGTGAGGTATTAAAAGCTGCAGGTACAGGTGAGGTATTAAAAGCTGCAGGTAGAGGTGAGGTATTAAAAGCTGCAGGTGGAGGTGAGGTATTAAAAGCTGCAGGTACAGGTGAGGTATTAAAAGCTGCAGGTAGAGGTGAGGTATTAAAAGCTGCAGGTAGAGGTGAGGTATTAAAAGCTGCAGGTACAGGTGAGGTATTAAAAGCTGCAGGTAGAGGTGAGGTATTAAAAGCTGCAGGTACAGGTGAGGTATTAAAAGCTGCAGGTAGAGGTGAGGTATTAAAAGCTGCAGGTAGAGGTGAGGTATTAAAAGCTGCAGGTAGAGGTGAGGTATTAAAAGCTGCAGGTAGAGGTGAGGTATTAAAAGCTGGAGGTACAGGTGAGGTATTAAAAGCTGCAGGTAGAGGTGAGGTATTAAAAGCTGCAGGTAGAGGTGAGGTATTACAAGCTGCAGGTAGAGGTGAGGTATTAAAAGCTGCAGGTAGAGGTGAGGTAATAAAAGCTGCAGGTAGAGGTGAGGTATTAAAAGCTGCAGGTAGAGGTGAGGTATTAAAAGCTGCAGGTACAGGTGAGGTATTAAAAGCTGCAGGTACAGGTGAGGTATTAAAAGCTGCAGGTAGAGGTGAGGTATTAAAAGCTGCAGGTAGAGGTGAGGTATTAAAAGCTGCAGGTAGAGGTGAGGTATTAAAAGCTGCAGGTACGGGTGAGGTATTAAAAGCTGCAGGTAGAGGTGAGGTATTAAAAGCTGCAGGTAGAGGTGAGGTATTAAAAGCTGCAGGTAGAGGTGAGGTATTAAAAGCTGCAGGTACAGGTGAGGTATTAAAAGCTGCAGGTAGAGGTGAGGAATTAAAAGCTGCAGGTACAGGTGAGGTATTAAAAGCTGCAGGTTCAGGTGAGGTATTAAAAGCTGTAGGTACGAGTAGAGGTGAGGTATTAAAAGCTGCAGGTAGAGATACAGGTGAGGTATTAAAAGCTGCAGGTGCAGGTGAGGTATTAAAAGCTGCAGGTACAGGTGAGGTATTAAAAGCTGCAGGTAGAGGTGATGTATTAAAAGCTGCAGGTACAGGTGAGGTATTAAAAGCTGCAGGTAGAGGTGAGGTATTAAAAGCTGCAGGTACAGGTGAGGTATTAAAAGCTGCAGGTAGAGGTGAGGTATTAAAAGCTGCAGGTAGAGGTGAGGTATTAAAAGCTGCAGGTAGAGGTGAGGTAATAAAAGCTGCAGGTAGAGGTGAGGTATTAAAAGCTGCAGGTAGAGGTGAGGTATTAAAAGCTGCAGGTACAGGTGAGGTATTAAAAGCTGCAGGTAGAGGTGAGGAATTAAAAGCTGCAGGTACAGGTGAGGTATTAAAAGCTGCAGGTTCAGGTTAGGTATTAAAAGCTGTAGGTAGAGGTGAGGTATTAAAAGCTGCAGGTAGAGGTGAGGTATTAAAAGCTGCAGGTACAGGTGAGGTATTAAAATCTGCAGGTAGAGAGAGGTGAGGTATGAAAAGCTGCAGGTAGAGGTGAGGTATTAAAAGCTGCAGGTACAGGTGAGGTATGAAAAGCTGCAGGTAGAGGTACAGGTGAGGTATTAAAAGCTACAGGTAGAGGTGAGGTATTAAAAGCTGCAGGTAGAGGTGAGGTATTAAAAGCTGCAGGTACAGGTACAGGTGAGGTATTAAAGGCTACAGGTACAGGTGAGGTATTAAAAGCTGCAGTTACAGGTGAGGTATTAAAAGCTGCAGGTAGAGGTACAGGTGAGGTATTAAAAGCTGCAGGTACAGGTGAGGTATTAAAAGCTGCAGGTAGAGGTGAGGTATTAAAAGCTGCAGGTAGAGGTGAGGTATTAAAAGCTGCAGGTACAGGTGAGGTATTAAAAGCTGCAGGTACAGGTGAGGTATTAAAAGCTACAGGTAGAGGTGAGGTATTAAAAGCTGCAGGTAGAGGTGAGGTATTAAAAGCTGCAGGTACAGGTACAGGTGAGGTATTAAAAGCTACAGGTAGAGGTGAGGTATTAAAAGCTGCATGTAGAGGTACAGGTGAGGTATTAAAAGCTGCAGGTACAGGTGAGGTATTAAAAGCTGCAGGTAGAGGTGAGGTATGAAAAGCTGCAGGTAGAGGTGAGGTATTAAAAGCTGCAGGTAGAGGTGAGGTATTAAAAGCTGCAGGTAGAGGTGAGGTATTAAAAGCTGCAGGTAGAGGTGAGGTGTATTAAAAGCTGCAGGCAGGTGAGGGTATTAAAAGCTGCAGGTACAGGTGAGGTTAAAAGCTGCAGGTACAGGTGAGGTATTAAAAGCTGCAGGTAGAGGTGAGGTATTAAAAGCTGCAGGTACAGGTGAGGTATTAAAAGCTGCAGGTACAGGTGAGGTATTAAAAGCTGCAGGTTCAGGTGAGGTATTAAAAGCTGCAGGTAGAGGTGAGGTATTAAAAGCTGCAGGTTCAGGTGAGGTATTAAAAGCTGCAGGTACAGGTGAGGTATTAAAAGCT